>NC_133353.1:3808100-4000600 GCF_030506205.2 Paramisgurnus dabryanus | reverse complement strand
ATTGGTATTGCTTTAAGGAAATGTGCATATTTTATATGCTCTGACCCATCACCATTTCTTTATAAATTTTAGCATTTTATTTAAATAGTCCTTCAGTGCAATAAAATTATTTTTAAAATGACTACATTTAGCCTATAGTATTATTAATATGACATAATTAAAACAGCTTAATACAAAATCTTTTTAATAATTTCAGATCAATTACACCGCTTTAGACATTGCAGGACACTGCCCAAAAACTGACATGTCAACTGCATGAATATTACATGTGAGGTCGGAGAATCCCCAAACACACACTGGACCACAAAGTAACCTAACCCAATGTTTTACTTCACAAAACTGATCAACCCATGCATTTAGTCTACTAAAATGTGAGTAAACAGGATTTGTGCATCACCATCACACTATAGGTACGCTACACAGATTAATGCAGTCGCACTGTACACTTAAAAAGGATCACTGAATTTACCTGGTGAGAGTCCCAGGTTATTCTGCATGATCGGACCTTAATTTTGCTGCATTGTCCTTCAGCTGTGAATTCCTGCACAGTCTCGACGTGGTTCCACTCCATGTCTAACACAGTCAGGTGCGCGTGCTCGGGTCTTATAATGAAACAGACAGACACTCTGTATACGGATGCGGTGTTGCGCGTGAACTGGAACGCAGCTCACTCAGTGAGACCCCAAAACACAGCCGCAATCCCCTCTCCGAAAAAACGAGTGAAGTCTTACGGCACATTACCGATGAGTCAGGCTGTCATCCCCACTCCGCGCCACTGACTTTGCTTTGCGCGTTCTTGTTTATTATACATAGGAGTTACGATCTTGCCACTGATGAGTAATAACACTTGCATAATCATTAATTGGAGGAAAATGCGTGACCTTTATAAAATGTTAACGTGAATCTTTGATGATGGATACTGCGTAAGTTTTCTCCCCAGGCATAATTTTGACGTGCAAGCACTTCTCTCTCTCGCTTTAATGTGTACAGTATGTGTGTGCGTGCGTTTTTCCAGCCCGGTGTGGACTGCAGCACACTACAGTAGCTTTGGGATTCGTTTAATCGTGTCGGCTCGCTCGAACAGTTCGTTCTGATGAGTCACTTTAATAGATTCTTTGCTTTAGAGACGTCCTCACGACGAATTTCCTGTTCTTTTAGTAGTGTATATTTAATTTTAAATGTTAAAATTAATTTAAATGATTTTATAAATGATTTATATAATTTATATTAATATATGTAAATACACTAAAAAAAAATATTCATTCAATTTACTACATTTTTTAAGGTAAGTGGTCGCAATCAATTTATTTCAATAAAACAAAAAACATTTACGTTTTAAAAAAAAATAGAAATACAAAACAAAACAAAAAACTTTTGTTTAAATGTAGCTTAAAGCATTTATTGCGACCACTTACCTTAACAAAAATTAGTAAATTAAATGAATAATTTTTTTCAGTAGGCTATGTTAACTTGTACTTTAGTATTTAATTAAATTTAAGTTTATAAGCTACTGCTTTTTCACGCTTTTGCTGAATTGCAAAGTAACTGTAGAAGATAAAGATTGGGTAACAAACAAACAATAAATGCAGTAATAATAGTTAAATAGGAAAAACAAGAAAAAATATAAAATACACTGCATTAAAAATACAAAATAAATGCTATTATACTAGGCTATATTAAATATTTATTTTAAATATAATTATTTCGATTTCTGTTTATTTTAAATACCGCTTTTTACTACTTGCCTTCCTATTCAAGTATTTTGGTGAATATTTTTGTATAGTGTAAAATTTTATTATGTGATGTGTTTTGCAATCTTTTCACTTTAAATATCTGTGTTTATCCAAATGCTTGAAACGTTTACCGTTTTAACGTGCTGTTTTGTCAATTAGTCCAATGGTCTTTGTGAATCGGTTAACCTAAATCACTAAAAGAACCGATTGATTCGTAAAGAATGATTCGATGGCGACTAGCACCCCCTCCCCTTCCAGGAGCGCCGCTGTCAGGCTGCCCGCGCTGCGCCACAGCTGCCCCACACTCACTTTCACTACCAGATGCGCGTCAGACTGGAGCACAAAATACTCCTCTGCCATGAATATTTTGCGCCTCTGCGACACGACACACACACATGATGCATTTACTAAAAATGTGCAATCCATAAAAAGAATGTGATTAAATTGATAGATAGAAAAACTGGCACCATGGTTTAGGTAGCCAGGTATCAGGTGCCTACTGTATAGCATATACATACTACGTACATACATAATATTTCATAAAAAAATAACATGGTTCTACCATGATTAGTAGACCTACATATTTAAAACATCATTAATTTATAATGGTACTAAACTGTTGTAGGTGGTGTGTTTAAAATTTATTACAGTCAATTTATCTTTAAAGATATCCTGACTAAAAAGGCAGAGACTTTTTAACGCTGAGATGTTGCTATCCACATTAAAAATATATATTTTTAGATAATGCAACATTTGACAAAATCTACATACAAAATATGCAATTGAGGACAAAATGCATGTACAGTATAGTAATGAAATACAATATGTGTTCCTATTGGTCAACTGGTATTGCACTTTGTGAGTGAAGATCATTGTTCACAGGCAACACACACAGTCAAAAAGACTTATAGCTTCACTGCACTATAAGTTGCTTTGAATAAAAGCAACTGCATAATGTAAATGTATAGTAGGTAAGAAGCTAAATTTATGTCTGGCGCTTACACATTGCACTTATTGGCAGTGGACCAGCTAAGACGGGGCAAATCCATATTAGTATTAAAAAAGTGATGAACTGTTTTAAGTTTTTAAAGCATCTGGAATGGGCAGTCTTTAAGTGCTACATGTATAATAAAGCTGAGCCAGCTATTTAGTTTCCCCCAGCATTTTAATAGCTACAGATTCATTTAACTGACCACAGTCATTTAATCCTGACCTTCACACGTCCATGCGTACAGCCATTGTGCTATAGGCCAAAATCTGTGCTTTTAACTTCAGCAGACACACAATATGCATCATACAGCCATAATGGCTTAGTTTTGGAAAATATATAAGAGAACTGGACAATGAGGAATCTATAAACTGCAGACTTGAGATACTCCAACCAAATATCCAAATTACCCCATGATTTACTCACCCTAAAGCAGTTCGAGATATGTCCATCATCTTTCAGACAAACACATTTGGAGTTAAATTAGTAAATGTCCTTGCTCTTCCCAGCTTTATAATGATAGAAAACAGGGATCGGGAAACAACTTCTGACTTTGAACCACAAGAAAGTGCATTCTTGGACAACTTGGACAAGTTTAAAATATGGAATTTTTTACAAAATCGCATTGATTACCTAAAGGCCTTTATTAACCCATTGGAGTCTTGTGGATTACTTCTGTGAAGGATAGATGCACTTTTTTGGGCTTCAAAGTCAGAAGTTGTTTCCTGATCCCTGTTTTCCACCATTATAAGCTTGGAAAACAACATTTACTAAAATAACTCCTAATGTGTGTTCGTCTGAAAGATGATGGACATATGTATCTCAGATTGCTTGAGGGTGAGTAAATGATATTGGGCTGGAGAATTGCTTTAAGATTTCTAATCACCAATGTTACACCAGTGGGACTATTCTGACTTGTACATGATTTACTGTGAACTTTTCAAGGAAAAAAACTATGGATGCCGTGGACTGCAAAGAAAAACCATGCTGAATGCACATACTAAAACAATGAGTAAAATAAATGGAGAAAACACTTTTGATATCAAAAGCTGTGCATCCAATAAGTCTATTTTTGGTTAAAGTCATATTAATAAATTACTATCAATACATTAAGACAATTTGGATTGATGTCCAAAGTAAAATCTGGATCCAAATGAGGAGCTTTATGTAGAAGAACGTCCTGTCTTGGAAAGCAACCGCATTATCAGGATTTGTATTCCTCTTCTGCTGCACTGGGCCAAAACACATTGCTGTTTCATTACTATGCAGACGCCCCTAGGTACAACATGCACAGATCTTTGGAAACATTAATGGGCTAAGCATTCATCTCTATGGACAGAGCATTTGCATTTTCACAGAACCCCAAATCACATTTTACGGTGAATTTTGCCTATCTCATAAAGTTTTATCTGTCGGGAGCAGGAGGTGCAGCGAGACCAGAATGCATCATGACAGAAAAGTTATCACAGCAGCAAATTTGGAGAGTAAAGGTCAATGATGGTGCAATCAGACTGGGGCAAGGGCAATGTCATATACCTTTAAAAATGAAGCACAGCATTTAAATATACACTCACCTAAAGGATTATTAGGAACACCTGTTCAATTTCTCATTAATGCAATTATCTAATCAACCAATCACATGGCAGTTGCTTCAATGCATTTAGTGGTGTGGTCCTGGTCAAGACAATCTCCTGAACTCCAAACTGAATGTCAGAATGGGAAAGAAAGGTGATTTAAGTAATATTAGCGTGGCATGGTTGTTGATGCCAGACGGGCCGGTCTGAGTATTTCACGATCTGCTCAGTTACTGGGATTTTCACGCACAACCATTTTTAGGGTTTACAAAGAATGGTGTGAAAAGGGAAAAACATCCAGTATGCGGCATTCCTGTGGGCGAAAATGCCTTGTTGATGCTAGAGGTCGGAGGAGAATGGGACGACTGATTCAAGCTGACAGAAGAGCAACTTTGACTGAAATAACCACTCGTTACAACCGAGGTATGCAGCAAAGCATTTGTAAAGTCACAACACGCACAACCTTGAAGCGAATCGGCTACGACAGCAGAAGACCCCACCGGGTACCACTCATCTCCACTACAAATAGGAAAATGAGGCTACAATTTGCACAAGCTCACCAAAATTGGACAGTTGAAGACTGGAAAAATGTTGTCTGGTCTGATGAGTCTCGATTTCTGTTGAGACATTCAGATGGTAGAGTCAGAATTTGGCGTAAACAGAATGAGAACATGGATCCATCATGCCTTGATACCACTGTGCAGGCTGCTGGTGGTGGTGTAATGGTGTGGGGGATGTTTTCTTGGCACACTTTAGGCCCCATAGTGCCAATTGGGCATCGTTTAAATGCCACGGCCTATCTGAGCATTGTTTCTGACCATGTGCATCCCTTTATGACCACCATGTACCCATCCTCTGATAGCTACTTCCAGCAGGATAATGCATCATGTCACAAAGCTTGAATCATTTCAAATTGGTTTCTTGCCCCCACAGTCACCAGATCTCAACCCAATAAAGCATCTTTGGGATGTGGTGGAACGGGAGCTTCGTGCCCTGGATGTGCATCCCACAAATCTCCATAAACTTCAAGATGCTATTCTATCAATATGGGCCAAAATTTCTAAAGAATCCTTTTAGCACCTTGTTAAATCAATACCACATAGAATTAAGGCAGTTCTGAGGGCCAAAGGTGGTCAAACACAGTATTAGTATGGTGTTCCTAATAATCCTTTAGGTGATAGGTTTGCATTTACATCCTTTAATCCATCAATAGCATACATTAACTCTATCTAAGATCTAGCTGCACTCTCCAAAAATAGACTTGAATGGGCAAAAGCTGCATCAAATGCGTGGGTTGAACCCTGTAGCCATGTGCATAATGACAAGGGGATGCACCGGAGAAGCCTAAAAGGGAGTCTGATATATTCTGACCCTGACAGAGAGACATACATGAACATCAAACAACTTCAGTACTGCACGGTAGATACTCAGCTGCTCTGTATTATCAGGGGGAGGGGAGATATTTAATGTGCTGAGCATGAAGCTATCTAATAATTCGATTTCTGGCCTGGTATAAAAATAGAGCATATTTGCAGACTTGCATATTACGCTGACAGTTTTAGAGTATATAATCATGGACGTTTTAAAAGTTTATTGGGTGGATGTAATTAAAATATCATCGCATGATGCGGTCTGTAAAAGAGAGCCTGCCCCCAACCGAATGGATTATCCGTATAACAGCTGCATTATGGGATACAGGGAGGGACGCATATCGGGATGCCTCAGCGAGCGAGTCACTCATTTATAACATAACTAACTGGAGATGCTGGGAAGGCCCCACTGGCCACCTGTTCAATAGCTGTGTATGAATACACTTTAATAGGATGTTATGAGTCCTACACATATTGATCTCCTTGTTCTTAAAAACAGCCTTGAGATTCAATATCGACAAAAGTCTGTTGACTGGGTTATTTAATTTTTTTAATTTTTTTTTTTGAGAAATCTGACCCTGTCTGTAAAATCCAGGCTAAAGTCTCACAATAAAATTTTGAGATTATGAGCATCGAAGTTTAATCTTTGACATGACCCTACTCAATCAGTATTAAAGATATCAAGGTTGTATTTTACACAATGTTTTTTATATGTAGAATGACTTTATGTAGAAAACAGATGATTTTAGCTGGGTTTTCACAGGCAGGGTCTAAAATACAAACATAATATCTCATTTTTCTTTAAACGCATGATCAAACACAGACATGTGGTGCCAGACAGAAAGTGCTTTGAAACCAGGCTGTAACACTTGGGAGTGTTATATGGTTGACTGATCTTCAGGGAAACAGGGAAACCTACGTGTAGAGTTTCTCTAAAACTTCCTGTGTTCCCCACATGAACCACCGCAGAAGGATTGTGGATGGGAACTGGAGCTTATCAGCACACAGCACACTAACTCCCTACTGCGGAGCTTCCAGTTTTTAACCTGCAGCTAGAGTACTGCATCTCATGTGAGGCATAATGCAATTACATGGCAATACCATCAGAACTGATGTGCATGAGGCTGAATCCCCAAAAAATAGGGATGAAAATAGGAAATTATATTATTCAATGTACAGTCTGTGACAATTTATTTTGATAGTTTCTTTAAACAATCTGCACACTGCACCACCTTTGTCAACTAACTTGCATTAGAGTTAAACATGCATTAGTAAACTTATGCTTAGGGTTAGTAAAATAGTTTTAAATTTAAAGGGATAGTTCTCCAAAAAATGAAAATTCTGTCATCATTTATTCACCCTCATATGTTGTTCCAAACCTGTATGAGATTTTTGATAAATGATGGAAACGAAACAGTTGACGGCTCCAACTGAGTTCCATCACTTTAAAAAATAAAATGGTGATAAATAGCACGAAAAGTGGTTCTTTGGCTTGTAATCATAGGGGAACCATTTTAGTGCCAAAAATCACCTATGTAGAATATTCCCGGAAGATGATGCCGTCACGTTATGCGATGTCAACTTATGTGACGATTGGCAGAATCATGCCGCTTCTGGACGGTACACTGTCGGTACAAAACTGTACCTTTTCTGTATCTGGGGCTGTACCCTATGTTTCCAATTGATACCTTTACAGGAATACAAAACAGAAAACAATTTTGGGTAGATTACCGTACCTTAAGGACCAACATTGTAAGAAAAAGTCAAAATATGTACCCCTAGCTGTCAGTGGGGCAGCACCCTTTAAAAAGGTAAATGTATGGACCATTAGATACAGATATGTAAACATTTAGTACTAATATGTACCTTTGAGATACTAATATGTATTTTTGAAGTACTAATAAGTTCTCTTTGGTCCCAGAATGTACTTCTGAGGTACTAAAATGAAATCCATAGGTGCAAAGCTGTACTTTTTGAAAGGGTACAGCCCCAGTGACAGAAAATGTACAGATTTGTACCTTTATTTCTGAGAGTGTAACTACTCATTTTTTCCCTAGCTTTAAACCATTGTCGATTGGGGTTGGGGTTAGAATTCGGGTTTGGATGTCAGTTTCAGTATACTTTTTGTGTTCTGATTTTTAAACCATTGTCGCTTGGGGTTGGGTGTTATGCTGCATGGGTTTTGGTAAGGATGTAATTTTATGTAACAGAAAGTCGTTCAAACCCCAACCCCAAGCGACAATGGTAAAAATGTTGAAAAAAATTGAGTAGTTAACGTCCATAAGCGCCATGATTCGTCTATATCCGACACTGAGGGATTAGCATGAAAGAAACGGAGTTCCCATTTCGTCGATATAGTGACGCATAGGGGCACCCTTCACGTCTTCATACTGACGCTGAAGGCGTTTGAACATGCTTCAGTTTTTGACACCTGAGGAGTGAGAATGGGTTAAATATAGTGTGCCACCATACTTACTCGTGTAACAGTCTTTAAATAGGGAAAACATGGAATTGTTTGGAGGCTTCTAAATTCATCCCTGTTTGGATCCTAAGGAATGAATGGGGCTAGGCTAAATGCTAACAAATTCACAACATGCTGTAAAAAGATTAAGTGCACACATTGAAAAAATATAGGTATGTATTAATTCCTCTAAGTTTGAGGGAAGAACATAATAAAATATAAAAAACTGTGGTGTTTTCCTTTAACAAAGTCTTGTGAAATGTCCTCTTTAAGTAGACTCTGATGAAAGTTAGTTGACATGTAGGTGCACTGTTATGGTCAACAGAAAGTATAAAGTGGGCCAAATTAAATATTACGGCTTTATTGTGACATATTACATATTGTGGGTTTAAGGCTTTCCACATTAACAACACACAGTGATTAACTGTCCTTTTAGAGCACTACTGCTCACTTAAAGCTGATCTTGCATTTTGGCTACAGTTTCGGCGTAATGACGTCAACGAGCGCACCTCTTTAGGAGTGTTAAGCAGCCCAGAAGGGAAGCGTGATTGAGAACAGCATGAATTTGGAACTTACCCCATTCACGCAGGGCTTGTCTGAATTCCCCCCGCTCTTCCTATTGGCCGGTTCAGAAGTCTGATCCCCTGCTGGGAATAAAACAATATTACATTATCATCCAGCGCCAAAGTCACAACGCTTGCAGGACACTGTATGACCTGCCAAAACTCACAGCAGCGGACAAATATAAACACAGCTGCCGAACAAAATCGGCGAGACCTAAAAAACACATCAATGAACACATCAGTCTGGAATACAAAGGAAATAGTTAACTTTGAATCAACTGAGCGCAAGCGATTTTGCCTGGCATTAATCCATATAACATGCCACTCTATGCCAGTATAGTGGGTTGATAACAGCGTTTACCAACCTACAGTCATTTCTCTTTTGTAAGCTTTTGTTTCGCCTGTACGCTCAACTGTGTCATCTATAAATAAGCGGAGGCTTGAATCTCTAAATCCAGGGGCTGTGTCATTATGTCTGTAATCTTGTCAGAAGCTCTAGAAATATCTTCATAAACCTGCATCGGTTCTGATGCCCTTCTAGTGACCTCACACTGCTCTCACAGACTATATTGTAGAAACTGAATGGTACTTGCCCATGCAAAACTGCCTCCTACAATGCTATGGGGGTCTGGTTGGTTGCCAGAGCATTAAAATAAGGTTGCTTAAATGGTTCATTGCTATTGTTTTATGGATGGTTGCTGTGTTAGTGTCTATTTGAAATTCATCCTTGGATGTCATCCTTACATAAGCCTGAGTGTGCCTACAGACTAGAGCAGAGGTGCCTAAACTAGGGCCAGTGGGGCAAAGTTGGCCCACAATGACCTTTAATTTGGCCCATCATGCCACGTGAGATAAAAAGATAAAGGAAAACATAAACGTCATTGACTTAGATGTTCATATTTCTAATTAAACATATTATTTTAAATGTAACATTTTTTTTATTTGTACATTACAAAAATGTAAATTAAAAGTAAATGCAAGAAATTAATGTGAATAATTTAAAAAATGTACATGCAAACTTGGTGTAGAGTATGAGTCACGAAACTCAACGAACTTGGGTACTATAGGCAAATAATGGAGAGGTCGAGGCAGTGGCACACAGCCAAAGGGAAATGTAAAAATTATTGGCAAAATTATTTATTTTTACAACAGTTACCTTTGAAATTAAAACTGCAT
Source organism: Paramisgurnus dabryanus (assembly GCF_030506205.2). Classification (NCBI taxonomy): domain Eukaryota; kingdom Metazoa; phylum Chordata; class Actinopteri; order Cypriniformes; family Cobitidae; genus Paramisgurnus; species Paramisgurnus dabryanus. The sequence goes on along the minus strand of NC_133353.1, from coordinate 3,990,735 downwards.
TAGTTATGCATAAACATGGTAATGTTTGTTTATTTATTTTTTAAATATTAGAAAATTATAAATTAGGAGAATCAGGGCACTTTAATTTTAAAGGGGGACATACCATGAAAATCTGACTTTTTCCATGTTTAAAGGGATAGTTCACCCAAAAATGAAAATTCTGTCATAATTTACTCACTCTCATGTTGTTACAAACCTGTATAAATTTCGTTGTTCTGATGAACACAAAGGAAGATATTATGAAAAATGTTTGTAACCAAACCGTTCATGGACCCCATTTACTTCCATAGTATTCTTTTTTCCTACTATGGAAGTGAATGGGTTCCACAAACGGTTTGGTTACAAACATTTCTTATAAAAAAGTCTTGTGAAATGTCCCCTTATATAACGCAGCAACATTTACTTTCGGCTCACGGCCCTCAGTCAGATTTTTGGCCCTTGGTAGGAAAAAGTTTGGCGATCCTTGACAGATAGGATCACCAATGTCAAAGCTTTTGTCATCCATCAAATTAACTTTGTCTGACTGCAAGTAATGTTAGCATTAAAGGGATAGTTCACCCAAAAATGAAAATTCTGTCATCATTTACTTAATTTCATGTTGTTACAAACCTGTATAAATTTCTTTGTTCTTATGAACACGAAGGAAGATATTTTGAGGAATGTTTGTAACCAAACCGATCATGAGCGCCATTCACTTCTATAGTAGGCAAAAAATACTCATGAGCACACATATGGCCGTAGTTTATAACGTTTGAAATATAAATGTTTTTTAATGGTCATGTCCATGTGGATTAATTTTTGATGGATGGATGCACTTTTTGGAGCTTAAAAATGGGGCACTATCCAATGCCATTATAAAGCTGAAAAGAGCCAGAATATTACATAAAGGTCCCGTTCTTTCTGTGCTTTTGAAGCTTTGATTGTGTTTACAGTGCGCAAAAAAACATGTGTTCATGTTTCACGTGTAAAAAACGCGGTATTTTTTACACAATTTACTTATTTGTATTATTTGTACTTATTGTAAATTTTCACTGTCCAAGAAACGGGCTGATGTGTTTCTTGTTCTATAGAGTCCCTCCTTCACAAATACGTATGGAGTTCTGATTATATAGTTTGTTTAGTGTGTTGTGATTCGATAGCAGCTTAGCTTGCCGTTAGCTTAACTGGTGACTGACGTATTCCTGTGGGCGGAGTTTAGTCCTGTTCTACTGTTATAGTGATGTCATTAAAGCAGGAAGTAGAGAGCTGTAGTCCAAACTGGCCGTTCGCTGTAGGCTTTGAAAGGTGAATCCTGTTAAAGAAAATATATCGCCTGGCAGTGAACTTTATCATTTTACAGATGACTAAACTAGGGGTTAAAAAATGGGATCAGAAAGACCGTGACCTTTAATATAACTGTGTTTGGTTGAAAGTCATATACACCTAGAATAACATGAGGGTGAGTAAAATATGGGCTAATTTTCATTTCGGAGTACTCCTTAAAAATACATACAAACAGACATATTTCTCTCATATGCTGCTTGGTTTTGTCTATGGAGGTCAGACAGTGCTCTGCATCTTCTCCCCTATAGTGTGATGGTGCTGCAGTCTGTCTCAGGTGCAGATTTGGGCACAAGTAGGCGAGGAGACCAATTACACAGAAAGAGGATTGGTTACGCAACTATAGATCACAGCGGAGACAAGCTCTGCAAGCCAAGAGCTGACTGACACACACAAGGACACTGAAAGAATCCGAACATTTCTGAGACACGGTGAACAAAACTCAAAAAGCAATGTTTTAAAGAGACACTATTTTAATATCTAAAATATTACACCCTTTAAAATGCATTCTAAAGGAAAATCTTACACGGTGCTGTTAGTTAACTATGCATGAGTAAGTCAACACAAATATATCTGTCTACACTTTGTTATGAAACTGTTTTTCACCTTGAGCAGTGTTTGTGATGGGAGACTCTTCGTGACGCAAGTAGAACTTTACTTCCTGTCTCCTCTGGCCCCATTTTCTTAAGTGTTCCAACATCAGTTGATCTAGGGGTATTGCTCTCTCTGCAAATAAGAACGTAGACACTCTGTCTCAAGTGGATTATAAAAATTCATGTCACATCTGTTTATAAGACACTTCACAGAAGTCCAGAATTAAAAGGTATCTTTGCTGTCGGGTATCGTTGCTTTCTTTGCCATCACAGGCCATGTGTAGGACAAACAGGCCTACAGGACCGATGTACTGTAAACAAACCCACGAGGCCTGAGACATCCTGACCACATAATACCACCCACCCACTGTCTAGAACAAACTCTGACAAGGGCTTTATTGTTATGCCAAAGTGTTGTTTTCTTTGTGGGATCTGGTCCATAAATTTTTCAGTCAGTACCCTTCAATGCATCTCTGGCTGTCACCCATATTGAGCGGTAAGTGTAGCATTAGGGTGGTCCTTATTTTTCAACTTTTAAAAGTTTATGCATTCACCACACCAGTATGTTTGAATAAATAAATAAATAAATATATTGGGCAAAATTGTTTCAATATTAATTAATATTTAGAGGTTGCTCAAGACCTTTAAAGTTTAACACATTCACGTATTATGTGATGTGACACTTTGTGCTAGCATGTATATTTGTTTAATAATATATACTTATGGCAGCAATGGACTTATTTGACCATGCTCCAGGCAATTAAAACTCCGGTTTTAGTTGTGATATGTCTTTCAAAGCAAGAAAGCTTTAGTGTGAATAAAGCACAATAGACAACTGAGGCAATGGCTGAAACAACACGAAGCAAGTCCGCTATATGGTTACTCGGATCAGAAGAGACAAAAAAAAACTGGAACAAAGTTGTGTGTTGTGCGTTTTTAAATGGTACACTTTTTGCAAAAATATGTGATTTCGGAAATATTTAAAGGCTTTGAGCAACCTGTAGATATTGTAGGAACAATTCAAAATTTAGCACAGTGTGTTTATTGATATCCTAACACATTTAGGGGGTGAGAGTTGAATTTTTTTTTACCCATTATAAGGACCACCCTAGTGTAGCATACATTAGGTCTGAAACTAGTAACTAAAGTCCAGGGGCCGTATTCACAAAGAATTTTAAGGCTAAAAGTAGCTCCTAACTGGCGAATTTAGGAGCAACTCCTAAAAATAATGGGCGTGTCACTCCTAAATTTAGGACTCCTAATTTTTTTCACTAAGAGTAATTCACAAAGCATTTTAGCCCTAAAAGTAGCACCTAAGTCTGGGACAGCTTAAAAGAAGTCGAGAGGACTCCTAACTCACTAAGACCTATTCACAAAAGATCTTAAAATGTCTTAGGTGCTGATCCTCCTTAACATGGACAGTTTCACCAACTCAAAAGCATTGCACATACTTAAAAGCACACTTTAATGTAAGCATATTGTTTATAACATTTGTTTCATAATTCATTACATTCATGGCAAGCAGGAAGTTTTTTAGAATTACATGAAACAATAATGATATTAAATATTTAATATTATAGGCATACCTGTTGCCATGCTAGTCTGTTTAAAGGCTGCAATCTCAACCCTCTACTGCGATTGTAATGCATACCACCGCCTCTCGCAGTCGTCCGGGGTCCGCGACACAAGCGGGAATGCTGCATTGATCTGCAACAAATCCTCTCCCCAGTGATGCGCGGGTTGATCCGAAATGAGCGGATGCATGCGGTCACCCGCGGTCACGAGTCATCCAAAAATATTTTTTATGATATTCGGGTCGCGTTCGGTCGGGTCGTTTGAAATAAAGATGGCAATTAACTATTAAACAATTACTACTTTAAAAAAATGCTGGCCAGGGAGCGGGTCGGGTACACTATTTTTTTTTTTTTTTTTTGCGGTCCGAGTTGCGGGCGGGTTAGTTGAAAACGATGGTCGGGTGCCAGTTGTTTTGTACATTGACCAGCGCATCACTTTCTCGCATGTCTCACGCTTAGTTTTGCTTGATATCTCAGTGCCGAATTTCCCTTTTATTAGGCTACGTTTCTTTTTTCCAGCACCAACTGGGCCAGCAGCAAAACTGATCCTGCATCCATTTGGGCTTTCTTTTTCGTTTTGGCGAGTTCCACCATCATTTATTTATTACATTAGGCAGGCTTCTTTAATATGGGCAACATTTCCTTGCTTTAAGTAGTCTATTTAGGCTAATAGGATGTACATTAATCAAGCAAGTGTTAATGCAATGTCGTTTTATTATTAGGCAATTGGCGGTTTTCATTTGTATTAGGCTTGATTTAATTTAATTTAATTCACGACTTTTCTTTTATATATGCATTTCGATGGCATTACTATTATTATTATTTTGTATAGGACACAGACATATTTCGATATTGTAATTCCATGATTTGGTGCGTCTGTGTTATGTTACGCATGACAGCCCTGTCATCTAACAACCAATCACCGTGGTCATTGCGAGGCAGCTCGTGCATGAGAATTGACGTCATCCGTAGCAACGAAGACTCACTCTTAGTTTAGGAGTTATCATTTTTCCTTACTAAAAGTAGGTCTGAAAGGCGTTGTGAATAACTTTTAAGAGAAAACTCCTAGCTAAAATCTTTTAGTGCGATTTAGGAGTACTCTTAGTGATAAGATAAAATGCTTTGTGAATACGGCCCCAGGATGTTTAAAAAAATAAAGAGTAAAAACAAATGGTGACTCATAGGGCTAGACTGGCGAAATACCATATAATTTCACAATTGTATGTAATATTTTAAACTGGCACGCCCATTAAAACCCCCATTGTGCTCGATACATCACTTTAGATCAACAGGTGGAGAGAAGGCAATATTTTGTTGCCCGTTCAAACGCATTTGACCACATTAGAATCTACACTACAAAAGTGGATGAGCTTGAAACGTTTCACACCTCGTTTACACATGTATTTAGTTTCGCCCACTTGGGGTCTGATCGACCAAAATGCATCTTAAAACAAAGTGAAAACATCCTCTTAAAGTCCTGTAAATTGGCGTCAAAGGTGTCAGGCTACTACAAATCTTTTATTTATGCTGGGTGCACACCAAAAGATAATCGGGCTGATTTGGGGCTGATTTCCGCCCTTACGGCAATCCTAGCTATGTCCCGATTATCTTGAGGGTTCTACAGATTATCTTTTCAGATTTTCCCTTGGTGTGAGGTGTGTTAAGAGTGTCCGAACCTGATCGGAAGAACGTCGGAGCCGCCCCAATCGCGAATCAGAAATCCTGATGAGTGGGGGAACCCCGAGGACAAATAGTGCACGCTCTTGAGATTATCACGTGAAACGAAACAATATCCAATCAGAAAGAGAGATGATGGAAAACAGAAGCAGTCATGGCGCAGCACAAAGTGAAGTTGATGTGGACAGCAGAGATAGAGGAACCCTTTTCTTTTATTCTGTGAAAATCATTCCAAACACTATCATTGAAATGTCTTCCTGCATATCATCCCCCATGCTTATTCTGAAGTCTCGCAAGATTTTGCAAGATTTCCTGTGTTCACAGTCGAGACTCGAAAATCGTGATTGAAAATCTGTTTGTGTATGGTGTGCTGTCTTTGACACATTATGACACACCACACACTATAGGAGCAAAAACGGTTAAATCTAGGATTTTTTATCTCGTACCTTTGCCATTCCAGACCTCAGCGAGGTGGCAGCCACTTTCTCCTGCCTCTTTACAGAACTCCACCACATCTTTACAGAGCGTCTCTGGAGATATGGGCACCTCAGTCAGCAGCTGTTGATTTTCACTCAGAAATACAGTCAAAATCATCTGTAATAAAACAAAACAAAAAAAATCTGTGAGTTAACTTTCAGCCATTTTAGACTGCGTGGGTTTTCTTCTTTCAGTCTCATTTTCTTAGTGGTCTGACCTACCACAGGTCTCCTCAAATGAGTGTCGGTCGCAAAGACAGATGAGAAATACATGAAAGATGCTTGGGCTGTAATGAGGGGAATTACAAATCTCTGCTATACACTGCCAAGATAAGGCAATGATTATCATTGATCTATTATCTCTGCGGCGTACCAAAACACATTGGCATGGACTTTAACCACATTAAAATTAAATTTAGGGGAGAACGGGGCACAAACTAATGCTTTTTTACTTTGGCTCTATCATTTAAAAAATATTTAAGTTAGATTAATAATTTTTTACACAATTAACACACACCTACCATGGGACCTACCGTTATCGTACAATTACATTGAAAGTTACATTGAGCTACAAAAATGTACGGTATGTAGAAAATAATGTGTTTTTTGAACCCTAAACCATGCGAACACATTGTATTATACAAAATAACATTGTTTTTGGCAATTAAATGGGTGCTCTTTAACACAAAGGAAGATATTTTGAGCAATGTTTATAACCTTAAACAGACTTTCATAGATTTTTTTCTCCTACTGGGGAAGTCATTGGTGCTCCTGCTTCCTGCTTGATTACAAATATCTTCCTGTGTTCAGCAAAACAAAGAAATGTATGTAGGTTTGTAACAACTTAAAGGTGAGTATATGATGACAGAATGTTACATTTTGGGTGAACTATCCCTTTAACCCTGCTAAAGGGTGAGGCTTTACTGAACAACCAATGAGGTTTCAACAAAAAAGCTTAAACTCACAGTCTAGCAAACAGAATAAAGAATCCCCAAAAAAATATTTAAGCCTTTTGATAAAAATAAAGACTAAACTGAAACTTGTACATAAATTGTGAGAGGTGCTGTGAATACACTGCTATATGGCTTCTATATAATTATGAGTGGTTGCTCTGTGATTCAAAAATTTAATACTTAGCCTACATGTTCCAAACCCTTTACCTAAATATAAGAAATATTAATAGCAATGCCTTAATAGTGAGCAAGCACCATTAAAATACATTTCTAATTTAGAGTAAACTTTGGAGTCATTTACAGGACACAGTACTCTAAAAATGCTAGGTTATTTTTAAACCAGCGTTGGGTCAAAAACGGACAAACACTGTAATTTAACCTATGCAGGGATGTGTCAACCCATTGTTGGGTCAAATATAAACATTTTCTGGGTAAATTTAACCCAGCGGACGTAGGTTTGTCCCTTCATGACCCAACTCTGGGTTAAAAATAACCCATCACCCAACAAATCTAGATATACAAGGCATTTAAGCAATGCATTACAATAGTCATCACAATGTAAACACACTGATGTATGTTTGAAATCTGGCTCTTCACTTTAGCTAAAAATGTATACACATCTTGTAAACCAGTTTGAATTCAGTTCCCACCTATGGAGCTCTACTCCTATAATGTGTAACACAATCTCTCCAAACAACCAGACACCAGATTGAAAGGGAAATTCTGTAAGGGTTGGATTACAGGACAGAGCTATAATAATCTGATTAGGAGGGGGTGCAAACATTCAAGCGTGTGGCTGTGGAGAGCTAAGGAAACTGTTTCCCTGACTAAAGCCAAACAAATCCAGAGAGGGAAATGTTGCTGTGATCTGTGATGACAGAGGATAATCCGAACCTGGAGAGATGCCCGGAATTACATTGTCACAAAGTTTCAAATTCATACCGCATGGGCCAAAAAATGCTTTATCTGAATAATTCAATCGTTTAACTCAAGCCAAAGAGAATGAAAGGATATTAAAATTGCATGCACGAATGAACAAAAGTTGCTTGACCTTTCATTGCTTTTTAAAGTAATGTAAAAGTTAAATTGTATTAGCAGATAAAAAATTTAAATCATCCCTCAGTCCACAATTATATACATTTACAGTGGAAGTCATATTGCACCGCGGATTCTGTCTAACACTTAAACAATTTTCACTGCCAATGGCAGCTTTCCTAAAATCTCGAATGCTCGTGTGCAAAAAATAAACAATCATGCCAAGTACCTATAGTCACGTAAATTATTTATTATTTTCGTGATACTGTCACAAATTTCAGTTTATGTGTCATTGTCACGTATTTGTTACTCAACTGTTTTGTCCTATTTTCTTACCATTGTCGCTTCGGTTTAGGGTTAGATTTACATAAAATGACATCCTTACCCAAACCCAACTCTCACCTTAACCCCAGGCGACAATGGTTTAAAAATCAGAAAATATAAAAAAAATTAATCCGAAAAAATAGTACAAACCAATACTTAAAGCGGCATCCTAACGCAAACACCAAATCTAACCCTAAAACGAAGTGACAATGGTTTTAAAATAAAAGCAGTTGAGTTACCAATACGTGACAATGACACATAAACAAAACGAAAAAACGTAGAAATTCGTGACCGTATCACGAAAAAGAATCAAAAATGTACTCGACTATAGGTATGTAATTTCGTGAGACTGGGAAGCAAAGAACATGTGTGTGATATAATAACCTTTGAAGTATTCATAACAATCCAACTATAGTAAAACTTTTAACACATCTCATTACACACAAACTAAAACAAACCAATTATCCGAAATCTATTCTAGACACGTGCCCAACTATTTTAAGCCAAACATAACACTTAGCGTTGCCTGTCACTATCTATAAGCCCTCCAGGCTTTCACCTTAGCCGGCCCGTGTGGTGCCTTCATCTTCTTCTCGTCTTTCCCCTGCGTCCGCGATCTCTTCTGCAGCCAGGGCCTGCACTTGGAGGTGCTGACCAGGCTGCTTAGCACCATGCTGAAGAACCTCCTCATGGAGGTTGGAGCTCATGGAAGACGTGAAGGTGCCGGGCAGCCCGGGCTCTGGAGCTGCCTGCTGCCACTGGGGTTTACTCTATCTGTGTCCCTCTCTGGGTGCCTGACTGTCTGTGAGCATGAAAAAGTGGTTGGGGAGGGGTGGGGGTGTTTTGGGGCATGTGGGAAGGGGAGGGTGGTAGTTGAGATTGGGCAAGCTCACTCTTCCAAATGCATTTCCCCCCAGGAGCAGCAGAGGTGGCGGAGTAAGATAAAAAGTATCCGATGACAATAGACAGGCGGTCCAGTGACAGATCATTGATAGAGCGAGTCGAACTCAAGGCTCTTGCACGTGTGTTTGACGTCACCCGTGCTGATATACACAGCAAAACATGAGTCACTGTAGGAAGTCAAACCACTTATGTTATCAAACGAAGACGTATGCAAAAATGAACAGAGGGTCTTCTAGCACCTTTATTTTAAGGGTGTAGGGAATTTTGGTCATTCCTTTCTTGCCCAGGTCAAAATAACCCTGCCACTAATATTCTGTTTATATATACAGCTTACCCTTCAAGTTAAAGGAATTTTTTGCCCATTTAATTGTCCACCACGCAAATAAACGTACAAAATGTGCAGATATGCTCCAAAGCATTGTGGGCCAACATGGCATGAAGGAACATTTCATAAAAACCCTTATAATAAAAATTAAAATATAATAAAAAACAATTTAAGATCAGTGCAAATATTAATTTCTTCTTAACCGTACTGAGTATTTCTCGCTTCTGTGCAGTGTCCAACCTGCAAGCAAACTTTTCTTGTTCCAAAGAAGGAAGTCATGTTGCAGGACCCAAAGCTTTGCAAATAATAAATCTCAGGACACAAGCAGGTCTTGTCACACTGAGCCTTGGGTAGTCCTAACAAATAAAGCTCTGGCAAGGGACACAACTGACTGCATAGCTGCCCAGTTTCCACTGTAAAAACTGTTATTGCTTCCTTTAGTTTTGTAACACCCATCCATATTAAAACCATAAAACAAAAACTACAAATAATTCTGTGAATATTAAATTATACAAAAATGAACACGTCCAAGACCATATTTGTTGAATCCTTTGATGTAGATAGGGTTCGTGCTTACCCCCAAAGCATTGTGGGATTGTTGACACTTTAAATGCTCACCTGATTTACTGTACGGGGCTGTCAATAGGGTGTCCATAGCAACGACTGCATCCAGGGAAACATGCCCGATACCTCACTACACTCCCAGTCTTAGATGTACATAAGTGCAGTTAACAGCAGTAAACAGCACACTCAATCTTTCACAGCATTTAACGGCCCTGACAGTTTCGCCCTCTCATGGCTCAAATCTAAGCCCAGTGAGCTTGAAAATGTTTTGGATTTCACGGAAGATATAGGTTTAATGGCATTAAAAAGCAAGGAAAGGAAACTAAAACAGTTTAAGCAGAAGAATATAAAATTAACATCAGCAATTTTAAAATGAATTTATAAATATATCCAATAATATACTCTTTCAACTTTCCTAAAATGCAGTTCATAATCTTTATAGTTATAAGTCAGTTAATTTTCCTTTTCTATAGAGAAAAAGCATTGGTCGGGATTGTGAGGCTTGGAGCTTGAAGGGAAAAGATTATGGATTATGGATTGTATAGCAGTCACAAATGAATAAATTCAACTAAAGTTAAATTGTGACCTAATTTTGGAAAGAAAAAATGTTTTACAAATATTCTATTAATCAATAACGCTTAGTATAGAATCGAATAGTATAATTTTTTTAAAGCATTAAAAAATTAAATAGCCTATGTATTTTACGAGTTGGCTAATTCGTATTAACTGGTACGAAGAGGATTGTACAAAAACATACTATTATCATAAAAAACTATAACGAAACCACACCCATAAACCCACCATCACAGGGGTCAAAGCAAAACATATAAAATCTATGATTGTGGTCGTACGAATTCGTAAAATACATAGTATATTTAAGTTGTTAATGCTTTAAAAAAGAATTCCATTCTATCAAGCTTTACTGATTAATAGAATATTTGTAAAAAAAAAAATGTATTATCCTTGACCTTTTATTTTCCAAAATTAGGTCACCTTCCTGCTTTAGTTTAATTTATTCATTTGTGACTGGTATACAATCCATGATCTTATAATCTTAATAAACATGTTTTACAAATATTCTATTAATCAATAACGCTTAATAAAATGTTATAATTTTTTAAAAAGCATAAATTTTTTTAATATACTATGAATTTTTACCAGTTGGCTAATTCGTATTAATTGGTACAAAGAGAATTGTACAAAAACATACTATTATCATAAAAAAACGCAACATGATCTCCCAAAGTTCCGTGGGATAGTCACAGAATTTTCAGACTTTCTTTTCCATGGCATTCTCACGGATCTCCGAAGCGACAATGGTAGGACAAAACAGTTGAGTAACCAATCCGTGAGAATGCCACGAAAAAGAAAGTCTGTGGCAGGGCCACGGAAAATGCGGAGATCCGTTAGAATGCCACGGAAAAATGTGCAAAAAATTGCCACGGAAATTTGTGAGATCAGGTTGAAAAAACTATAACGAAACCACACCCATAACCCCACCGTCACAGTTGTCAAAGCAAAACGTATAAAATCTAAGATTGTGGTCATACGAATTCGTAAAATACACATATATTTAATTTGTTAATGCTTTTAAAAAAATATTACCATTCTATTAAACGTTATTGATTAATAAAATATGTGTAAAATATTTTTTTTATCCTTGACCTTTTAATTAATTTATTTGTGACTGGTATACAATCCATAATCTTCTCCCATAAACTTAATAAACATGTTTTACAAATATTATATTTATCAATAACGCTTAATAATTTTTTTTTATTTTTTTCAAGCATTAAAAAACTTAAAAATACAATGAATTTTACAGGTTGGCTTATTCGTATTAATTGGTACGAAGAGAATTGTACAAAAACATACGATTATCATAAAAAAAAAAACAATAACGAAACCAAACCCATAACAAAATGTACGATTGTGGTCGTACGAATGAATACGAATTAGCCACCACATAAAATACGTACAGATTGTCATGAGCTAGCATTGCAGTCATCGCATTTGTGTTAAGTGTAATACATCAGACCTTATGATTGTTTACTGCAATATCCTACCGAAACATAAAAAAATGTGGTCATAAAGTAATGAAAGCAGCCATTAATGTAAAAGATGACCCAAGTCCCCAAGTAGACTTAAAGATTCAGCAATACTGTGGCAATGTTGTGAGCACAAAATTTTAATAAGGAGACTCTGGGGAATTGGGACACCACAGGGACAACAGCAAGAAATCTAATAACTACAGAACAGACCGGATGATGGCCTGCCAACATTCTCTGTTTTGAGTGCAGATGAAGTTGTAATCTAACAGCCGAAATGTTGTCTGCCACGTTCTAGTCCAAATCACAGACTCAAAAAGCCCAACTGTGACAGTCAAAATGTTCACAACGCTTGGCAGCAACCGGTTATAACCAGAAATTGACGAGGGACTGATATGTGCCCACTGATTCTCACAGCTCTTAAAATCTGAAATGGTTTATGTAGACATTTTCATATATTTGCTGGAAGTGAACAGAATGCATTCACCACTTTATTGACTCTTTATATGCAAACTTGCACTTGCATTCGCCGGGTAGAATACAGTATACTGTACACTGTGGTCAGCAAAGAAGTTAGCTGTAAGTTTACTTGTGGAAAACTTGTGGAAAATAGTAAGAGGTGTCTAATTCGTATGAATTCATGTGATTTCATTCGTACATTTTATCACAATCTGCCTTTGTTCCACTGACATTGGTTTTAATAATAATCACACGTTTTTTGTGTATTGCAATATGCACATTTGCAATTTTTCTGATAATTTTAATACTGCAGCCCTACTACAGACTTTATCTCAACATGCAGACTGAGATTTTTCTTTATCATATTTGATAGCTTATTTATCTCGCCTCCAAGGAAAAAATATCTCTTGAGTTTCCCAGCCAGCAATATTCATATTTTTTACCACAATATGCACAAGTAAACATAAACCACAGCAAAACATACTTTGTGTGGAGTTGTTTGGTAGATCAATTTTAAAGCTCTAGGAGGAATTGGGTCCTCTAATCTGAAGTATTTTTAAAGTTACATGTCTAGTACATGATTAGTTCTGAGATTAAGCGCACGTCCGAATTTGAACTTAAAATGTCACGCAATACTTTTGTGAGTCTACATGTTTTTGGACAGTATGCTAGAAGAATACTGAATGGTAAATAAGAGGAAAAGTTGCCTGACACTGCCTATTCACTTTAAGTGTGTAGTCCATTAACTATAAGTTAACACTAAATCTACTCCCAATTCAGTCTGTTCCAAATGTGACTGCACAGAGGTGAAAGGTTAATGTCAGTAAAGCGGATGCTTCTTTCTTTCACCTTTGAACTTTGACCTGATCTGGCAGTCTCTCTACTCTTTGGTCTAATGTATAAAACAAATTCTCCACGAGTTTGATTATGTAATCACGGTAGACGCATGGAAACAAGTGGTAAAATGCATTTTTCTTAAACTAGTATTAAGGGCAAAATTCTGGGAAAAGTCTTGAAAAACTGTTCCAAGATTTGGGGTGTGATGGATCTAAATGAACACAACACTGTGTGTGTCACTATTCAGGAATTCTGACAAATGACCCAACCTATCCACAGCTCACCGCCCAGGGCCTTAAAATATCCCCTGAAGGGTAATGTTTCATTCAACACGCCTCAAACATCATCATATGGGAACAAATGACAATACAATAAATGTGACAGGATACACGCACAGAATATGAAAGAATATATAGCATAATAAAAATGTAAACAAAAATAACAAAGAATAAAAATATGGAAAAAATAGAGATAAAAATATGAAAATAAAATATATTTACTTTTCTGATAAAGTTGGGCAAACTGGACAATCAAAATAAATAAATCAAATCTGCAATAACTAAGCTAAATCATGGTTTTCAACTCATGACACTTTGAAAAATAGAGATTTTAAAGATAAAATTGTAAGACCCTTGAAACTAAAGTAAGTAATGATTGTAAACATTTCATTGCATTAAAAACTAAATAAAGTTTAATCATGTGCAATGTGCTTAGAAATGGTGCAAGATATTTTTGTTATTTTTGTATATAACAAATATTTGAACTACTTATAAACAAGTTGTTTTAGGATTATTCTTATCAGATTTATTTAATAAGTTCCCCTCAAGTTCACACTGGTGGTCAACAAGTGTTATCTTTTACAAACAAATTTTGATCACCATATTTTTTTGGTACATAATTTCTATTCTTTTTGAAAGCTTGTACATTTCTTTTTTTTAAAAAAAAGACATTTGATATACGTTGTTATAAAATGCCTTCCTACATTTTCTTGTAGCTTAGGTGTCCAAATAGCCTACGTTTGGGTTTCTGTACAAATAGAGAGATGGTGCTATATATTCTGCATCATGCCATTTCATTAATGTAATGTAAGAGATGCATTTAACAACATTTTCTGTGGTTCTGTTAAGACACACATTCACCTAACCTTGAAGCATAACCTACAATTTATTCAGCCAATATACATCTATTTCATCTTTTTTTTTAATTATTTGCATAATATTCAGTCATGCAGACTATAACTGACAAGCCACAACAGTCGCATGTGTGAGATCATGGAGATGAAGAGATCAAACGCTAACGTTATGACTGAATATGAGCTGTCAATCACGTTCAGATTGACAGCTCTGATTCTGAGGAGACAAAACAAACTTACCGGCATCATGCTTGCGCAATAGCGAAATCTAACAGGAAGACCGTTAACTCTCACAGTCCCATGGAAAAGACTAGAACAAAACTGTTTAGTTTTGCGACTCGTGCCCGTTGTGAGTTTGGACCGGTTAGTGATGCTCCAGCTGAAATGGGTCATTTACGTCAGAGCGGATTCAGTGTTTTTTAAACAGGTTTTAAGCGGCCAAATCTCCAATCCTACTACAGCGAAGGATGAACTCATTAATATTTAGTACGTCGCGCTGACGTTTCTCCGTAACCTTGCTGGAATATCCAATCAGGGAAATTAATTAATATTCATGAGCCAGTCCTTCTACGCAATAGGATTCATACATTGGCTTTCAGGCGACATCCTTTCACTTACTGTACCGAGAATCTGCATTGCACCGACTCGTGGTGAAGATAAGAAATCACTACCGATAGACACTTCACAAATAGTTTCAGCGCGAGTGCCTTTTAATTCATTAAATTATCTCAGATATAGTTGTACTTTTAAGAGATAACTATAATGGTATTGTAGCACAAGTACAATTGTTCTGCCGATGACAAGTAACCTAAAATGTATAATTATGCAAACTATCATAGTATTGCTTAAAAAAACATAATACAACCATACATTGTATTTCAGACACATTTTACAGCAGTACCTCAGTATTAATTTAAATTACTGAGAGTACCATGGTAATTATTATGGATTTGTATGAGAGTTCCATCATACGTTGGCCATATGTAACAAAAAAGGAGTATGACAAAGGTAAAATTATATTGATTTTTTGTTTATTTGAATTTGACATTTCAACAATCAGTTTGTATTATTTTGATTGGATAATCTGCCATTTCATTCATTTTTTTCCATTCAACTGATGACCAAAGTGAATTCATCTTATGACCTGTGAATGTATCCTGGAATGTTTTATATCTATAACATTTGATACAGCAGTTGTGCCCATGTATCTTGTAGACTTCAAGAAATGTCCAATACAAGCACCAACAGAGTAAAATTGTCACTTAATGCGGGATGTTGAAATACACAATCCAGACAACTTTGGAAAACCTAATTTAGAAAGGGCATAAAACACTAACAACTGCAATCAATCATTATACCAATGTGTTTGTTACAATGAAAAAACACCACTAGTGATATCCCACTTTTCCTGTGAGCTTACATGATTGGCTAGATTGAAGTTACTGTTCAATAAAAAAAATACTCATCCAGACAATGAGTAACCAGACTGTGTGCTTGGCACTGTAATACAGCAAAGTCCTGGCCCAATATAATCATCAAACAAACTGATAATAACAACACTAACAATAATAATAATCATCATCATATCAATTTTCTAAGATCCTTGGATGAATGTTATTCTACTGAATGCAGCAGTTTTGACCATTGGCATCCTTGAAGCGCAGACGCATCTTGGGTTTGTATTTTTCAAGGTACATTAGTTGTTTGGCGTTAAAAGCCCCACGTCTTTTCCTAAAAGAAAAATGACAGTCCACATAAAAATCACACATATCACATATAAGAGAAATAAAAAACGTATTAAATTATATTGTAATGTGTGACTTACTGCCGAATAAACTCGACAGCATCCTCATACATCATCCCACACTCGATTAAGGCTATAGCCACCAAAACAGGAGCTCTGGACACAAAAACATCTTATTTAAAACTAGCTGGGAATTTTATCTAAAGCAGACATAAGTCAAAATCGTCTGTAATTACAGAAACAACTTCTGATCGTTCACATTTGTTGACAATACTTACCGTCCCAATCCTGCAACACAATGTACTGCAATGCAACAGCCTGGTTCCTCTTTAAATTTACATTTCAGTAGGTTCAACCAGTCATCAACAATTTGCTCCGGGGGTGAACAGCCATCATCAAAAGGCCAATCCTTAAACAGAACATAATGTGAAATCTAATACAAAAACATACAGATTAACGTAGTCTTTCTTTCATTCATAGCAATTCCTACCAAAACGTCAATGCCTTCTTTTTCCACTGGTGTCTTGTCGTAAGTCGCATCACAAACTCGAACAAGTGTTTGCACTCCAAAACTTTTCAGTTCCTGAAAGGTATTAACCAAAAAAATGTAAGCATTGCTATCCAAACTACTACATTTATGAGGAAGGACAGGACTTACCTCTGTAAACTTGGTCAGCTGTGAATTGGTGGGATTGTGGGTGATGAGAAACCTCATGCATTCATAGGTGATCTCAACAGGAGCAGGGCGATTCATTTTGACACTTAAATGGCGGGTTATTGTACTCGATAAAAACCAACACCTTGCGAAGGGGTAGAAAAATTATATCGAAATATCTAAGCAATTTGACTTTTAGATAAATCTCTGAAGACTCTAAAGGGAAAATATGAAGACAATTCTAAGATCCCTCGGTTTCAAAATAAAACTGAAGAAGGGGACTATCCTTCCGATTTGCAATTTCTAATTACCCCATTCAGGTGAGGAGAGATGATCAGTTGGCACTAGAGAGAAGGAAAATGCTTCACTCTCTAGTACCTGGATTGGCTCAAATCTATTCATACAACTAAATTTGGACATAAACGGATGCTCCCCAAAAGTGCAGAATGTAAGATGGGCAGTCAGGTAGTGTAATCTTCATATGGCAGGCCCTCTTTTCACTTGTCTACAATGACCAGGTGCTGTGCCTGGCAGAAGTCTCCACTCACACTGACAAACGCCATAAATGTGCAGCCTGCAATAAAAACGAGATAGTGGACAATGAATAACCAGGAAAAGTGCAGTGAATCAAAACATGTCACCATTGACCCCAAATGATTACTGGATATAGCCTACAGCTGAACAGAGACCTCATTCCAACGTAGTTAATATTGACTTATGGACTATGGATGGATGGAAAGTAACTCACCATAAAACATGCACAGGCTTACCAGAACATATAACACAGTGGAATAAGTAAGAATAAAACATATTTAGTCATTTATTCGGAGCAAGTTTATGCTAATAAACACTTACTTTCAATAAGTGAACAAAAATAAAGTTGAGAACTCCTCATTCTATCCTCACCATGCGTGACTGTCTCTGCTTGGCATCTAGAAGACATCAAACAAACACTATATAAAAACTTTCTATTTAAACTGCTATTATTCAAATTTAAAGAAATTAATTCAATAATAAAAGCAATATTATTATATACTTGTTATTGTTTATGTTTACATATCCAAAACCACTTTCTTTTAAAGCATTGCAAACATTCAACAACATTTAAATATTGTTAGATAAATCCATAAACATTAAATACTGCTGTAATGTTGTGACGTCAACTACGTTAGGCATTCAACGGCCTCACTTAACCCACATTCAGCGCTCACCAAAATCTAACTTAATTTTTCACATTTACATATTTTTGAGACAGAGAAATTATGCCATGTTTTTCCAAACATCAATCTAGCTTTGCGACATACAAATAAAACATCCATGTATTTGGAAATAAACCGGAATAAAACGCCCTCAATGCAAATGTAACAATGCAACCCACTGGCTCGTTCTTTAGGTGACATAAACGGATTATGAAAAAACTGAAATGTAATTTTCGTTAAACATCTTTGCTTAACAATTAATTTCACTCATTTAATACATGTTAAATAATGGTTTCGCTATAATTGAATTATAACGGTTGGTCATTTCCTTGTTTTGACCAGATTACTCCGCTCTTGTCCGCTTAGCACAGGTGCTTTAGCTACTAAATGCGTATATATTTAAAACGTCACGCAAAAATATACAATTCATTACTGTTTTAGATGTTCATAAATTACAGAAAAATATAAAATCATATAAATACTTACAAAGTACTGGCGGTACATATATATACCGTGACAAAGAGAGAACTGTTCAGAAACGCTGCTAGGCGGCTAGCATTCCTCTCTACCAGAGAGCTCCCGTAACCAGGCGACAATTCCGGTCCACATAGGTGAACGATGATTGGCTGGAGAAACATCACGTGATCAATAACAGTCAACATTCACGCCTCAATAATCGCTATGGGAAAGCTGTTACTTTCTTCACCGCTGTAGTGTTTTAACCAATCATAGTAAATTATTTTCATGCGCTGGCCATTTGCAGGGAATTGTTTCCAGTTATACTACTGTACTGTACTGTACATTTTATACTTCCATATACTTATTATTTAGGATATATTAATGTTGACATTGAGATATCTTATTTTAAATAAATGCACCCCTTATAAACAATATGTCCTTTTTTTGAAATTATTTACTTATTTATGTACTCATCATCAGCCTTGAAGACAATTGAATGCACTCTGGAGTCCCTTTTTCTAAAAATATATTTATTTTGTATTATTTTTTATTGTAGTCGTTTTTCTATTGAGCTTAAGTGGTGAGTGTTAAGCCTTTAAATATTGACAGTGTTTGTTATGTATGTGTTAGTTAATTTGAAAAGTAATTACTAATGACTAATTTCTTTGTCACCATTGTATTTAAACTGCTCACTGTTTAAAACTTAACTGCATTATTCATTACTAATTCTTAAAATCCATACTGGTCTTGACAACACAGATAGTAGAAATGAAACTCTTTAAATTTTTACATTTTTACACCGCCATTTCTTTTATTTTACTTAAAAATTGAATACTTTAGCCAATACACACTAAAACTTGTCTTAATTTCTCAACACAAGAATTTCTTAATTTAATCAAATGGTATAAACTGCCTCAACAGATAGAAATACTATAAAAACTGACTCAATCAACCATAATAAAACTGTATTTATGTGCACGTGTAATCAGTTGACAAAAGTTTTCCTTTTATTAATTAACAGAAAAAAATGCTTCATAAAATATATTTTAAAAAAGTATAGTAACAAATAAACATTACACCTTTACACTTTCCTCAATGCATATATTTCTATATGAATTTAAATAAAATAAACTGATTTCTAATGAGAACAAATATAAATTTAGATTTTTACACCATAATTGTTGAATGCATACACAGCATGTAATGCAATTTTTACAAAGGGTAAATCAAATTATTTTATAGGACTATGTAGTAATGTCTCCATCTTCTGGTGAAAAGGAACCACCATGTCTGAATTAAACAAATTTAACTTGGTTGATGGCCAATTTTATCTTCACTTACAACCAAAACAAATGCATTTTATCTATACGAACTGCTTTTAATGAATGTTATTGTGATATAGGGATCTCTTTTTGTGTGAGACAAATCTTTTTTGTCGTTTGTTTATATACTGTTTGCATTTTGTTGGGTGTGGTGATGACACATGACAAAGCCACAAGCTGGTACTTGCAAATAAGGCCTATCAGATAGGCCTCCTCACCTTGCAGTCCCTGTCTGTAAAATGACACCTAAGGAAAGAAATGCACAACCCACAGTCATGACCACACCTTTAAAATGAAGAATACATCAAAGTAGTTTCACACCTGTGTGGCGAAAATACACTCAGAATGAACAAGTGTTGCATGCACGTATGGCTGAAAATACTTAGATCAGGTTGGACAGGATTTTTTTGATGGTTTTTTCATTTTCTTTCCAGTTTTCTGTGCTTCCTGTTTTTCTCATGGTTCCGGCATTGTACGGTAAGTGACAAAATGTATTCATACATTAAAACAGGTCCAATATTTTGGTGTTTTCTTCTAAACAATCTGTTAAATGATTGCTATTTGATTTTATAAAGTTTTTATCAGTAGTATGAATAAATTTTGTTTAGTAGCACCAAAACATTAGTTGGCAAATACAAGTGCTATCCATATCTTAGTTATTAGAAATATAGGACATGCTAGATTCATGTTAGTATGCTCTTGCATTTGTCAAAGCAGCTTTTAAAAGTACAAATACTTATGTAGTAATTTATTGTATAATTTTACCTTGTATTTTTTGTTAGACTACAGTAAGTAGTAACTGTAAGTTTGTATCTGGGGAGGAGGGTTAGGTTTTGAGGAAATCTCTTTATATAAAATGGTCAGTGTAGCAGTTAATTTAGCCAGATACATGTTACTTACTGGATGTTTATACAACAAAATAATAAGGGAGATATGTGTGTTTTTTGGGCATTGCTTAAATAAAAAAGCCATTAATTGCTCAGATCCGATCCTCTAAGTGCGTATGACATGTTTTTGTAAATGAGCTTTTTTATCAGACTCTTAATGGATTGTGTCAACACACCGATATGTCTGAATGACCTTTAAATCCGATTACGCGAATTTAAAGCGAAAGTATTTAATGAATGTATACGTGCCGAGATCATTATATCATTTTTGACGGAGGTGGCGTTTAACGACTTTGCATCTCAGCTCCTCATATATTCTGTTGCAAATATATGTATAAAAATATATGTATACATGGTTATATTTATATGTCATCTGCTACAATGTTTTGAGAATAGCCTACTTCTGAAAATGATTTATTTATAAATGCTGGACTGACTGGTTTAACTACCATCAAAACAGGTACCTACCTGCTCACACCTCAATTGCATCTGTGACAGTGGTGTGACTATAAGATACATTTTAAGGCAACAACGTGAAAAAAATATTTAAACTCAAAACAAGTATTAAAGTCACAATGAAATTGAAATGAAAAACTAAAATTTTACTAAAAATACTGTCATTCTTTTTAACAAATTACATATCTTTGAGCTTCATTATTTTCAAAAACTTAAAGGGATAGTTCACCCAAAATAAAAAATTGTGTCATCATTTACTCACTCTTATGTTGTTACAAACTTTTATACATTTCTTTGTTCTGATGAACACAAAGGTAGATATTTTGGGGAATGTTTGTAAACAAACCGATCGTGGACCCCATGTACTTCCATAGTAGGAGAAAAGAATACTAAATGGGGTCCACGATCGATTTGGTTACAAACATTCCTTAAAATATCTTCATCTTCATATCTTCATATCTTCTAATCTTTAATCAAAATCACAAATCTCCTCCCCTCCTCAAAACGATCTCTCTTTACTTCCGTCACAGGGTATGGGAGGTGGGTGGTTCCCGGGAAAAATTTGCAAGGATTAGCAAATAGCAACATGACCCAACTTCCAAGATTCAATCAGTTCTCAATGGAGGAATTCAAGTCCTACCTTTTTAAAAATTTCAGAAGCCATTTCACTTGTATATACGCCACGATAAGGCTGTTCTCTAATTATTGTTTTTAATTTTCAATTTCAAATTTTGATTCAAACAATTACAAAGATAATCAAGGTGTAACAATCATTGTTGATTAAAATATGAATTGTGTGCTGCTGGACCAATGTGTTTGTAAGGCCCTTCGAAGGCACCAAATTTGGTCCTGTCCCAAATTGCGCACTTCATGTGGACTTTCGGTCTCGTGGCCCTAAATTGCGCGCGCTCGCTTAGTCTACGAGTCTGTAGGCATAGGGTGTCCCATCTGTTCATTTTTACGCTACAAAGTGTGCTTATCAGCACCCCCTTTGCACACTTGATGCGGTCTTCGGCGAAGCCTGCACTGCACAAGGCTCCACACACTTTACCAACCCAGAAGTCTTTGCGAAAGGGCGTCAAGGGTCCCTAAGGTCTGCACTACATGATGTCATCAAAGTGTAGACTCTAAGGAAGTCCACAAGTTCGGAATGTGCCATTTGGTAAAGGGCCTTTGACACATGTAGCCCAGTGGTTCTCATACTGGGGGCTGGGGTCCCCAGGGTGGCCCCAAGATTTATGTTTGATGACATTTATAAAATACATTAATTTATCATGAATTCTGTGTAATTAAACCTAAAAAAAGGCTACTAACCAACAGCACTACTTTAAATAATTTTAAATGTTTTGTTTAATTAAAATGTAAAGTTTTAGAACTGGTTTTTGTCATACATTTTCTTTGTGGGAGCCTACACAAGGGGGGCCACGCGGTAAAAAAGTTTGAGAACCACTAAAAAAGGTTCAATAAATGCATGTTTTCAAAGTCACAGAGTAATCGTGCTAAATAATCGTGATTATGATTTTGCCAATAATCCAGCAGCCCTACGTCATGACAGAGACAATAGCTGCTTCCATTTCATTGTGACTTTAATGTGGATAAAATGTAGAAATGCATATTTCTTATTATATCGGAACGTGTTATCATCCTTTAAAAAAAAAAATACACGTAAGTAGGGGATGCAAAAGAGAAAAACTTTATCCTAATAAATTTAGCTTGAAATAGGACCCGTGCTTTATTTCCTAAAACTTTTTGATTAGATTCTGAAACAGTTCGGAGCACCTGTTAGGCCTAGACATCGCTGAATGCCTCCAGAGTTTAAATATTAATCGAATACCAAATCTCCACTAGCTAATTAAAAAGATGATAACACAAAAAATGACATTTAATGACTAAAACCCATTAAAGTTTTTTTTTTTTTTGTTAAATTTAGACCATTCTGTCATGGCACCCATTATCAAGAGATTTGTTGACCCAAACTAGGACGGCCTGGTTCTGGATGTATCCGTCATAACATTTTAATCATCTTTCTGAGTCGGTTGTAATGTTTCATCACATACATTTGTGTTTCAGGACATCGGTGGTGAACAGAGATGAATTGGTCGGGACTAGAGGCCCTGCTCAGCGGGGTCAACAAATACTCCACGGTGTTTGGCCGCGTGTGGCTGTCTATAGTGTTCGTCTTCCGCGTTCTGGTGTTTGTCGTGGCAGCCCAGCGGGTTTGGGGAGACGAAAGTTCAGGCTTTGTGTGCAACACCAGACAGCCAGGCTGCAGCAATGTCTGCTACGATGCTACGTTCCCCGTATCCCACATCCGTCTATGGGCATTGCAGCTCATCTTCGTCACGTGCCCATCACTCCTGGTCGTGGCCCATGTCAAATACAGAGAGGAAAGAGACAAAAAGTATGTGGCCGTACATGAGGGTTCCCACTTATATGCCAATCCTGGTAAGAAACGAGGGGGCCTTTGGTGGACCTACCTGCTGAGTTTGATTGTCAAAATAACAGTAGATGCCGCCTTCCTCTATATTCTTCATCACATGTATAACGGCTTCGACCTACCTCGTATGGTTAAGTGCTCGTTGGACCCGTGTCCCAACACGGTGGATTGCTTCATTTCTCGTCCTACAGAGAAGAAAATCTTTACTTTGTTTATGGTGGTTTCCTCAGTGCTTTGCATTTTCATGTGCATCTGTGAAATGGTTTATCTCATCGGAAAGCGTATAGTAAAATGGTGTACAATGGCTCAAAAGCAACAAAAGAAAGCTGAAAGAATTGATCCCACGCGCATGAGCAACGCAAGTCTGAGTTCTCGAAAATCGAAAGACACAAAATTAGATAAAACTGCCATTTAACTCGTACAACCTTTGGGATTCAAGGAATTAGTTAATTTTCTTGCGCATAATTCACAATCTTTGAACATTTTGAGTTGTGAAATCTATTCATAAGGTTTTTTGAGACATAATTATACAGTATATTTTTCGGTACAATTAAGCTGTCACTGGGGCAGTACCTTTTCTAAAAGTCCTAATATGTATGATTTAGATACACTAAACATTTGGACCAATATTGAGGTACTAGTATGCAGTCTTTGGCATCAATATGTACCTCTGATGTACTATTATGAACTCTTTAAGTACACGGTGTACTTTATAAAAAGGTCCAGACACAGTGACAGCTAGGGAGCATTTTTTAGAACAGTGTATTACTTAATAATGTTTTTGTCCTGCTTTTGTAATTTAATGCAACACTGATTGTGCATTTTATAATAATAATTGTAAACTTAAAGGGACACTTCACTTTTTTTGAAAATATGCTCATTTTCCGGCTCCCCTAGAGTTAAAAATTAGATTTTTACCATTTTGGAATCCATTCAACCAATCTCCGGGTATGGCAGTACCACTTTTAGCATAGCTTAGCACAATTCATTAAATCTAATTAGACCATTAGCATCACACTCAAAAATGTGATGCACAATCCATTGAATCGGATTAGACCATTAGCATCACGCTCAAAAATTAACCAGAGTTTCAATATTTTTCCTATTTAAAACTTGAGTCTTTTGTAGTTACATCATGTACTAAGACCTCACTACTATACTCTCATTCTGGCATAATGATCAAGGACTTCGCTGCAGGAGGCGCAATGATATTACGCAGTGCCCGAAAATACTCATCAGCTATTGAAAGTTTCCAAGGGGACTATTTTCAGGCATCCTTGATTATTACGCCAGAATGAGAGTATAGTTCCTAGCCATATTGGTCTAGAAAATCGCAACTTTTAATTTTCTGTCGGTCTTAGTACACAATATAACTACAGAAGAGTGAAGTTTTAAATAGGAAAAATATTGAAACTCTCTGGTTATTTTTGAGCGTGACGCTAATGGTCTAATCAGATTCAATGGATTATGCTAAGCTATGCTAAAAGTGGTACCGCCATACCCGGGGATCGGCTGAATGGATTCCAAAATGGTAAAAATCAAATGGGGAGCTGGAAAATGAGCATATTTTCAAAAAAAATTTGAGTGTCCTTATAACATTGCGAGTGAAAGTACTTATTTATAAAATTACATACATTTTATCACTTCTTTTATTTGGTTTGTCCCCCTTTGCCTTAAAGGTTACATTTTACAAGACCTTTTTAAGACATCTTCTGACATCACAAGGGGAAACAAATTTCATGACCTATTTTTTCCTTGCTTGCAACCTAGTGACTTTTTACCAAAACTAAGTTATTGAGTTGTTAATTTTCATATTTTCTAGGTTGATAGAAGCACTGGGGACCCAATTATAGCACTTAAACATGGATATGTCCTGATATGTCCTCTTTAACTCTTTCCTCGACATTGACGAGTTATGTCGTCAATTAAGAGAAAACATATGCATTAAAAAAAAACGTGTTTCTGAATAATTTGATGTTGGCCTGTATTACCCAATTTATGGAAAAAACTGAAGACAAAACGTTATTTACTAATTCTAAACTCTCTGTATGTTTTGATAATCGTTCTGGATCTGATCTCTAACAAAATTCCTTCACAAAAATGCACTTATTTCAGCTTTTTGCTAAAAAAAATATTTTTAAAGAAAAATACCCATATTTAAAAGTTTATAAGCAGAGAAAAAAATATAGATAGGATGAAACGGGTTTTCTCTGTTTTGTTTGTTTGTTTATTGTTTGTTTGAAAGCAGAGGGTCTGTTATTTCATTTGATATATTTGTATGTTTATATACTTTTAGAAGAAAATTTTCCTGGAAGGTATTTTGTGAAACTTTTGTAAAAATCACAAAAAATGCTGGCGGGCAACTTAAAAAAAAAATGGCTGGTGGGGAATGAGTTAATAACCAGTGTACAAACTAAGCTGGCGTGGACTTCACAAATGTGCAATATTTTATTTTCTTGTATTTATTTATTTTGTAACAATCTCAAGGCACTTCTTGGGAACCAAACCCATGATGCATTTATGCGGTAAAATCCCATAATAGTTTGTCTCCAAATACTTAATAGTCACTGTCAATGTTGTTTTTCTTGTAAACTTTGTGGTTGATCTGATATTTGCACATCTACAGTAATATGAGACAATTTTGCTATGT
Organism: Paramisgurnus dabryanus; assembly: GCF_030506205.2. Lineage (NCBI taxonomy): Eukaryota > Metazoa > Chordata > Actinopteri > Cypriniformes > Cobitidae > Paramisgurnus > Paramisgurnus dabryanus. Next base: position 3,964,706 of record NC_133353.1, on the reverse strand, counting down.
TTTTGTTTACCTTTGTCTATTTAGTGTACAGAGCAAATGAATGTTCATTTACATAAAGGTGTTGTCTGTGGAGTCAGTGTATGATCTAAAATGTGTAAAGCACATTAGCAATACATTCTTAAGCGACCGAAAATGCCATATTAAAACACCTGTATGGCTTTTCAAACTCTAAGTATGCTATCCATCATTGTTACATTGTTGGTTTGTCTTTTCAGTCCATATTGCTGTCAGCCTGCACTACTTTTGTACCCAGAATGCATTTAAAAATAAAATGCTTTAGCACACATAGTGCCCAGTGCACTTTAATTTACATGTTACATAAGAATCACCTCCTGATCTTTTACATTCAACAACCAATGATTACATCACTCCTACCTTTACTCCCTCAAACACACACATATGTATCACACTACAGTCAAGAACAGAAAATGGATTCATTATATTTTCATTCAAACATGTTTTAAACAGAAATGTGATCAAACATGTCATTGCAACTGATGAACCTGAAGCAGGTTATGAACTTGTATATCAATATTCAAATGCAATGACCAGAAACAGAACATATCCTAATGTATGATTCATTCACTTCTGCACTGCTCCTCCTACACATGTGCCCTGTCTTCAACTAAACCACACATAGCAAACAATCCATCCCACTCACAGACGCACCAGCACGCACACTTTACAGCAATACCACCACATGCTGTTAGGCTCTAAGCCCTGTTTCTTCTCTATTGCTATGACGACATATAAGATTCAGAGCTGTACACCATTCAGAGTTGAAACGGGAATGCATGTAAAATTCATATTTACTTCCTTTATTTTGTAATGAGGAAGCAAGCGGTGTGCAAAATAGTAATCTGTACAACATAAAAAGTAATATAAGGACTAACTTGAAAAGTTACATTTTTTTAACATTAGTTAATGCAATACCTAACAGTTGACAACATGTTTTAACATTTACACTTATGCATCTGCCAGACGCTTTTTTCTAAAGAGACAGTACAGTGCATTCAAGATTAAAATTGTTATTATGTTCCTGGCATCAAACCCACAACCTTTTGCCCTGCTAATGCAATGCCATACCAACTAAGGTACAGGATACACATATTACACAAATTATTTTTTAGAGCACATAATAATCTGTTAATGTTAGTACTAGAGATGCACTTTAACCCTTAGTTTAACCCTTATATGTCACTTGGGGGCAATCTTAACCCCAGCCACTTTTCTTTATTTAAAAAACATGGTTTCCTTCATCTCAGTGGAATAAGATTTTGTGTCTTTTCTAGACTATCTGTCAATCTGGGCTTGATTCAGTCATTCTAAAGATGTGCTAAAAAATCACCAAAAGATGCCCTTTGGGGTAAAATGAAAAAAATTATTTTTATTTGTCGAAAAAAATCAATGCATCTAGAATAAATCTGAAAATTTCAACACAGAAAAGTAGGCCTGGTACTAAGGCACAAATGCAACAGAAAAGACATGCTCAAACACACACAAACACACAAAGTCACAGTTATCATTCATTGTGCCGCTCACCACTGTCCTGCAATATTAGATCAGAAATGTCTTGTCTGCAAGTGTTCATTTATCACAAAATAGAGTAACGTGAGTAACCAACTCATTTAAATTTCAGTAATTGTAACTGCGTTACTTGGTTAAAAAAATTATTTGTTACATGTTAATTACCGCTAAAAGTAGTGGAATTACAGTAATGGAATTACTTTGTAACGTGTTACTCCCGTCACTGTTTTTAACACAACCTGTGTTGTCCCTTTTATATATTTTAACATGAAATAACGCCTTAAATGGCATGACACACACAATGTGTAAAAAATTAACACATCATTTTTTGCAGTGTACACACATATAAAGACACAAACACATACACGTACACACAGACACAATTACATTCAGTAAAATTTCTGTGGCATTTTGTAAAAAAAAATTCATGCTTCTAAAACTACCAAAAATTCTACTATTTGAAATCATATTTATTTTTTATGTCCTTTCTTATGTTTATATACACATAAATTCACAATGTATCACTAAAGTAGTGATGTGAAATGAACTCTTTGAGAGCTCAAATTTGTGTATAGAAAATGTAAAAAGTTTATGTATAGAAAATGTAAAGAAACATCACTAGTATAATTAATGAATAACATTCAGAAAATGTAATTTTCATGGAATTGGTGTATCTCTAGTAAGTAACAATAATTTTGTTCATTGCTTATGTTAAAGCCATAATATGTACGATTTTTGTAAGTAAATATCAAAAAACCACCTGCACAGGCAGTTGTATACTTACATTATCCCAAAAGGCTAAATTCCTGTTTTAAATAATGGCTCATCCCTTGTAAATCTCACCCTTTTAGTGACTTATCATTCGCGTTATTCTCAGTTTCCGATTGTATAAAATTATGGCAATCTGTGAACAGCATCTAACACGCAGCTGTTGTGCCTTGCAGCCAATTCATTATGATGCCATAAAATGATGTGATCAAATGTACATGTAAAAAACAGTAATTCATTACCTCATCCATGAATATGATTAGTGAATTCCATATCACAGATATCATCTCTGGATGGTGAAAACAACATCTCCCAACGTTCCACGTCAATAGGCTTTGCCTTGGTTATTGTGTCATTGTGTAATAGCGATCTCTAGTGGTCAAAATCTACATATTGTGGCTTTAACAGACACATGTATTAGTAAATGTTTAAATCAAAGTCAGGGTGCGTGATCTCTGAAATCACCTAAACAAACACGCCCCTACCCCAATAGAATCTGGACCTTCTTTTGATAGACCCGCCCCACACATATGCAACCCAGGCAACGATGATGGTTAGTAGACACGCTCCTTACTGCTGATTGGCTACAAGTGTGTTTTGGTAGTCGGCCCGACTCCCTTATCCAAAGTGTTTTACAAAAATCACGCACCCCACCTTTAACATGAACTAAGATTAATAAATGCCAGAAAGTATTTATTAAATAAGCTCATGTTAACAACTGTAACCTATTTGTAAAGTTTTGCCAAGAAATGAATGCAAAATGAAACAAAAACAATTATGCAGTTAATATGTATAATGTTCATATTGTAAATCATTTGTATTGAAATTATCTATAATAACCACTAAACAAATAACCCAACACACAAAAATGGCACTTATTAAAAAAGTTTTTTTTATATTTTGTTTAATATAGTAACTTTTATAGGTGAAAACTTTACCTTAAACTCTAAAAAATGCTGGATTATATTTTACCCAGTGTTGGGTCAAAACTGGACAAACCCAACCCACTGGGTTGTAATTGAATCTATGCTGTGTGGGTTGTTTTAACCCATTGTTGGGTCAAATATTAACATTTTCTGGGTTAATTTAACCCATTGGTTGTTTGTCTATTTTTTTTTTAAATAACCCAGGATGTTTGGAGTGCAATGAATGCACACAAAATGGATATCTTGCCAATTTTGCTATTATGCTGTATCAAGAAAATTCTTCTTTTAAGGTGTTAAATTCCTCTACCTATACCACTTTACCTATTTAACTTGATCCAAATCATTCATAGATTGAATTGGAGACAGTTTTTAAATTAAAAAATTGTCTGACACTTAGAATAATGCACCATTCCCAAAACCTCTAATGATGAGCGTGTTACCAAGTTACTGCGGTCAAAGGCAAACATTCAGGTTTGACAACAGGAGCAACGTTGATGTTGTTGATGCACATTCTGTGTAACAGATGGAAAGCAAAATGATGACAAATGTAGGTTACTAAAGAACAACAATGTGCTGAAACTAAACCCTATGTGCACAAGTGAGTCCAGAATATAATATTAGTGGACATTCGACCCACTTATGTATTATTCTGACACACAATGCATTCAGTTTGGCCTCGTTTATGCTGAACTAATTAATTTAACTAAAAATAGTCCCTTTGGCCCTTACAACACCACCACCAGACTTTCTCCTTCGCTCCGTTCCCAAATAATTCACATGAGAAATACGTATATGTAGGCCATGACAGATGGAGGGATGGAAAAGAGGCTAAGGAGGGGTAGTGCTGAAAAAGTCATCTATCCAACTGCATGCCAAACAAACAGCTGAGAAAAAAAGATGAAGACGCTCACTTTGTTCCTATACTTTTATTGACAGTCAAGGCAGTGTGAAATATACGTATTTTGTAGTGTTAACAAGTGTAACAACTCCCTGCGGACCAGTTTGCTTAGTAAACTGAGCTTAACACGTACACGTTGTACTGCATATTAAGCATTATCGGTGCTTATTATTGATGACGTCATCATTTCTACATCAATCATCATATAGCCATTCAATACTTTAATTACCCCAGTAACAAAACATTCACTATTTTTATAAAAAGCCCACAGCATACAGCAAATATTACTGACATTACATTAAGTAGTGTGCATTACAGTTTAAGCTTGTATGCTTGATCTATGAAAGTCATATTGCATCCACGATTACCCATTAATATAGCCAGACCTATCAGTTAACACAAATACTGTTCAACGTAACATTAAATCAATAACCTAATAAAGCTGTTCACCCTGACATAAACAGAAACGCAGCTAAAACAGATGCCTAAATTGTGCTTTAGTAAAATTGCTTTCATTACATAACCGTTCAAACCTTATTGTTATTCCCTACATTACTAGTAATGGAAATCTTGGAGCCACTACTTGTTAATAATATGTACATTATTAAAAAAACAATACCTGCTTATGTTTAGAATTATTAAATGGGCTGTAATAGGTTATCCAGTGCAATAATGAGTGTTAGGATACAGACTTCACCTCAGTGTGGGACTCTGCCCCCTGTGTGTACGATTAAGACACCTCTTCCAGCCCAGCTCTCTCCTGTACAACAATAGCAGCCAACTCTCCAGGCTGGCAGGAAATTTGCTGAGCTTGGTTGCCATGGAGCAGTGTCTCTGCATCCGATTGGTCCTCGCCGAATAGCCCCTGCAGCACCCCCTGCTCAAGCTCCTCCCAGTAGTCCCATGCGGACTTGGACGAGTTTGGCTCGTGTTCAGAATCGGTTAGGTCTGAATCCCAATCGCTGTCTCCTCCAACCGCAGAGCCTTGAACAAACTCGGCCTTAGAGCCACTGTCCTCCGATTCAGAATTATTTGAGTCACCATATACTGCATGACCCTCTGTAACCAACAGGTGGCAATCTGGAGCAGCCAGGTAAACAAAACTATCTGTAGACAGGAAGTCACATTCATCGGGGTACAGGCAGGGTTTGATAAAGGATATGGGTGGTGATGGCCCTTCCACTGCGGTTTTGGTCACATTTCCCTGTGTGGTTGGAGGTGGCACTGACACGGCCAAGTAGACGAAACTGTCCGTCGCAACAAATGAATCTGTGTCAGTTTTGCTTAACACATTTTGTTTCACTTCATGCTTGGAGGGGGACAGAGGTAAAGGCACATCAGTCTTCGATGTGTTCACAGTGTTATGAATCTGTTGGGTTAGAGTTCCTTTGTCCACAGGCCTCAAGCGTTTTTTTATTTCCGTAGCTTTGGTTGTAATCTCATTACAAAACGCTTGTCTTCTGCACTCTATGCTATTAGACCTAAATCCAGAGGGTTGTTTTTTGTCCAGCGGCATTATTTTATTTAGTGTGGGGATTGGTAGGCGTGTCTGCATCTTTCTATCATCGTCTGTCAACTCGTCCCCTTGGCTAAGAGACGAGGTGCTTCCTATACCTAGATCTGACATTGGTCTGTCACTTTCGAAAGTGATGTCCTCTCTGCTGGTGTGACTGGGATTTGACATGTAGATACCACTTGAGTCCGAGTCCAGGGTCAGGGCGGAGTCTGGTGACTCACTATAGGTGTATTTGTTTCCAATTTGAGCATCAATGGAGGCAAGATCCAAGGTGGTTGGTATTTTACTACGAACAAGCGGCTGTGTGTCAACAACACTTATTTTAGTTTCACACGTTTTGAAACGGTAGTGAAATTCTGGTTCTTCGTCATCTTGGCTTTCGATGACCTCTCTGTTCATTCGCTCAATCTCCAGAAGGTCTTCAGCATCCAATTCTGAACTTGTCGCCGATGGAGCTTGTGAGCCACCAAACCCTGATGGAGGATGTAAAAGAGGCCAGCGCCTTAGAGAGCCAATATTTTGGGGATCTGATTCATTCAAAGACTCATCCCAGATTGAGTTAACCATCTCCAACACAGCTTCCCAGTTCTCTTCCTCACATTCATGAGTGGAATTTTCATCAATGTCTGGCTCAGCACGCTCCTCTATTACCAGCATTTTGCTACTTCCTTCTAAAGCATCCTCCATCACGTTTTCATTTCGGGATGGTTGTGCACTACACACTTCTCGCTCTCGCAATATTTTCCAGTCCTGTAGGGAGCAATCCTTTAAGTCTCTGGTTAATGTTGATCTACCCAACTGTCCATCCACATTTCCCTGGTGCTCAGAGAATGGTGAAAGGCGAGGAATAGTCTTTTTGTCAGAGACACTTCGAAATAACAGAGAGGGCAATGGAGGGAGAATTGGAAGATTGTGAACTGCACCACCTTGTCTTACCGTCCGCCTTCTTCCGATCAGCCGACGTGGCCAGGTGGACTCCATGGAAGAAGGGGAGATGGCAGGTCTTTTTGTTGTCTGGGAGCGCAGAAGGGGCGTAGTGTCATTTTCAGGTTCTGGGGTGGTGGATGGCTGTTCTCTCTCAGGTTCAATACTCTTGGGTTTAAAAGTCAGAAACAAATTATCTTTTGCCGTGTACCCATCACTCCTCATACAATGGCTATTCCCTATATGATCTTGGTCATCTTGGCCACACATTAGGGCACTGACTGATAATTCTGACAGAGGTGGCCTTGGTGAAGAGGGTTGGGTGGGTAAGGACTGTCTATGGAACTGCTGGTGGTAGGGCAACGGAGACGGCGAAAAGAATACAGAAGGTGTGTGTGTGCCAGTAGAGAAAGGGGATCCAGAAAAGGGTGAGATCTGTGGAGAGGTGATACTGTTAGGAAAAAAGGCGACGCCTGGATTCAAATAGTTCCGTTCATTTGTGGAGAGCTCCAATGGTTCTGGGAGCTTTGGTGGAGACAGAACCTTCCACGAGTGTCGGCAGAGAGTGTCCTTCTTGGAGCTGTCCTGGAGATGATGTCGTTTGTTCATGGATCCACTCGGAGCTGAACTGCAGGACACGCTGGGGGATGCCGACCTCACAAACCCTCCTGGCGACCTGCTCATCATTTCATCATTTGCCAGTTTTAAGGAGTCAAAAATGAACCTCTCATCCAGTTTCCTGCCACTGCTGATTAATACAGAAGGCCTTGTTTCAAACATGTCTCCACCTGCTCCCAGGGAACCGTTACTGGGGAAGTCAGTTTCACGACCCCTCCTTGAACCCAGGGTGCTGTGAGCAGAACTGTGGTCGATCTGTTCATTGATGCACATTGTGTCATAGATGGATCGTTGAGGAATGTACCCATCTTCATTGTAACCCTCTCGATCATCCACTTTTTTCGAGCAACAAGGGCTTTGCCGTAAACACCCTGGACGACTTAATGGCTTTCCCATTATGTCACCTCTTGACAACGGCTCTTAAAAGATCTCCAATACAATCCTCCAAAAGTCTGTAGTGTAATGTTGATAGAGCATGTGTACCAGGTCCTTTTAGTAGTTAGTTATACTTCTGATGTTGGTAGTTAGCTGTTAGATTTAAGAAATGCCTGCAGTATCTCCACCAGAAAACTGAAGAAAAACAACAGTACAGGAAGCAACTTTGTGAGTCATCAAGCATATAAACAAAACCTTTCCTTTCATAAACTGTAAGCTGTATTTATGTCTCTCTTCAATTCGGTCTGCCAACAGCTGCTCCGTTCCAAATTTAGAGCTCTTATACCCAAGAGTCAAGATCTTATACTGTAAATATCAAGGGCATAAACTCACATTTCTTCTTCACCCAAGCACAACGTTACACTTCTCCATGGTCTCTTTGCATTGCTTCTTCGTGTTGGTTAGAATCAACGCAACTTTAACAGTCAAAGTATCGCATGCATAACAGATGGACGTCCTGGTCCCTAGTGCTCAGCTGGTCCAGGTGTGAAAGCTGTTCAGGAATCCAAGCATGCAGTCCGTATTCCGGCATTATCTTTCAGCTCCGTCTTGTCCTTAGTCACACAGAAACACTGTTGGTTTGATAAATAGGCTCTTATTTCAGCACCACCGCCAGCTCTCTCTCTCTCTCTTTTCTCCCTCCTCTTATAGCTCCCTCCCTTGAGTTTTAACGCTGCTTCAGGGCTTTAGCACTTATCTGGAGCTTAGGACTTTTTTGCCTCCCTCATTTCATTTCCTTTCAGTCATTTCATCTCAATTTGATTTGACCTCTAATAAGACGGCTTCGATTTTCATCAGACCTTATCTTCTTGTCCTATCGGTTTATAAAACCCTCATTTTAATTAAAGTAGCAGCGCAAGGTCAAAACATGCTTTTTGTTTTTGATTTTAGCGTAGTATGTAATTGTCCAGACTAGTTTTGTACAGCCAGATTGTGTCTTTGTTGTACTTCTCTCTCACCCACACACTCTCAAACCCTCTAAAATCACACCTCATCTGCCTGAAGCACTCCCACACACTCAACAGCTAACATGAACGTGATCTGTCCCTGAGATTTGCACGACCGAATGTACGTTTACAAAAAATAGCAGGAATTGCAGAAATCGGATGAGTGTAAACTATCGATACAAATAATTTTTAAAAGGTCTCTCTTACAAGTTTCGAGACTTCTATCGCTAGAGTTACAGGATAAATTAATAGGTCTGATGTGGGACGTTTGGTTATATGCAACAATTCCAGATCTGTAGGCTGATGCATGGATACAAGTGCTTTTCATATCTGAATTACATGATACTCAACAGCAGGAGCACATTCAGAATCCAGTGTGAAGCACAAGCAACGGCTCTCGTCTCTGTTACCATGGTAGCGAATGACAATTGGCTTTACATCGTAGGCTGGCGCTGGATCTATCTGTGCAAATATCAGCATAATCATGGCAAAACATTGCTGATTTGAGTCACCATCGTTGCCTTGTCAAGGTCCGGTCACTTGGACTAACAAAGCAGGACTGCCCTCTATTGACCGAGATGTGACACTTGCATTAATGCATCTTTTACCGAAGCCAAGCGTCATTACAAGAATGATTTTATATAATCATCTGATAACACAGGCACTGTTATTTACTATGTAGCTCTGCGAGAACATTATCAATGTTTCTGACAGTGTTCACACGGAGGTCAGCAAGTTGCTGTAGTGTTGTTTGTCAGTGGGCGTTTCATCTCGACTACCGAAGCTGCTCATAACAGAGACTTAAATCACACAAAACACAGCAAAAATGACAAATCTTATAGAAGTAAATCAGTCGTACGTCTGTGAATTGATATATATTTTCAAAGGTTATCAACAATCATGACATGATGTATGTTTGGACATAAAAAGCTTTCGCTATATAATACTAAATACTGTGAAACAAATGTCTACAATGACAAATTATTAAAATTCAGACAAAGTCCCTCAATGTTTATCCGTCTGTAATATTCACGACAGAAAATAAATGACTCGAGGAATGTCCGATAAGTGTGTACACATGGGGAAAATTAAAGTACATAAATGTCAATAAATGTCTCATGATTGACCGGTTATTCTGTTTTTTAACTTGGCTCCTTTTAAGTTAAAAAACACCCATTTAGTCTTTTCCATGATGTCTTTTATCAGTTCAGGTTTCAGGTTCTCATTGAGAGCTCTCGTCTGATGAGTCTGGGTATTTTTGCTGCTTAGTGTCCATGTGAACGTCCCGTACAACTATGATGCGTGTGAGCATGCTTTCCATCATGGCAGTGTCCAGTGGCTGAGCCGAGTACCACACAGGGCTGCCGGGATGGCAGGAGCTCTCGGGCTGCATGTAGAAGAGATCTGGACGCTGCTTTACAGAGATTAAGCTGTGGATAGAACAGAGAACGATCATACGTACAGCGCCAATGTTCAGACCAAATAAGACTCCCAGATTGGTTAGTCTAATGCATTGTCCTCACCATTTCGAGAGATAGAACTGGTAGAGTCTAACAGGACAGCGTAAAGGGTTCTCCGAGTTCTCGGGCATCTCGATAAACTCCTCGTCCACCACCTCCTCCTCTTTTTTTCTTTTACCAGTCCCTGAATATTCAATAGTCACAGATCAAGAAATATCATGTGCATGGATCTCGTAAGACTGTACAGTTTGTCAGATTCTTACAAAATGTGCCTGCCTTACCTTTTTTGTCTGTGGTTTCCTCTTTGATAGGTAGTTTGAATTTAAGATAAGAGCTTGTGCCGGTTTTTGTGGTCTTCGTGCATTGGGTGACATTGGCAAATGTGAGTCGTCGATGCTGTTCGACCGTTTTGAGGTTTAGCATTTTGGTTACGAAAAACAGCAGGGTGTTGAGCAGAACGATAGGAGACAGGGCTCCCAATTGCTTACATTCCCAAAGGTACTCCTCCTCAACCCGTGAGTTCACGTATCCTGAGGAAATAGAAGAGCAGATGTCCCAACCACATTAAAGGCCTATTTATAACATTTTATTTCAATTCAGTTCAGTTCAATTCAAGTCAATTCAATTTAATTAATTGAATTGCTCGAAAATGCTCATTAATCGATCCTTATCCGTTAACCGATTTAATTTAAAGGAACAGTATGTAAGAAATTTATATCAACTATCATAAAATGGCCCTGATATGTCACTAGACAATAAGAAATAATTTTCATTTCAAATACTTATATCACTGACAAACAGTGGTCCGGCCAGGATATTGTCATTTAAAAAGTGGAGTTGCAGCCTTCAACTGATGTTTATGTTGTCATGTTGTGTATTGGCCACCAGTTGTGTGATTGCAGTACCTGTTTTGGCCACAATCGTAGTATTTTCTCAATCGGATGCAAAAATACCAGAACATTTAGCTTAAATTCACCTCTTAAATTTACGTATCACATAATTCTTGACACAGAAACATGCAATAGCAAGGCAATGGCAACACGCATTAACTCATTCCCCGCCAGCCATTTTTTTTTTTAAGTTTTTTAAGGTTTCACAAAATGCCTTTCAGGAAATTTATCTTCTAAAAATATATAAACGTACAAATATATCAAATGAAAGAACAGACCATCTGCTTTCAAACAAACAATAAACAAACAAACAAAATGGGGAAAAGGTTTTATCCTAGTTTTATCTATATTTTTTTCTCTGCTTATAAACTCTTTAAAAATATTTTAAAAATGATCTCTGTGAAGGAATTTTGTTAGAGATCAGATTCAGAATAATGATCAAAACATACACAGAGTTTAAAATTAGTAAATAGCATTTTTTTGCTTCAGTCTTTTTATAAATTGGGCAAGTGCGGTATTGCAGATTAACATAAAAATTTCTCAGGAACATTTTTTTAGGCAAAAGTTTTCTCTTAATTGATGAGATGACTTGTCAATGGCAGGGAAAGAGTTAAGTTAATGGGGCCACACGGTGTACATTCTGCAGCTTTCATGTGTACTTTCATAACATTAGGATACATCATGCAATAAAATAGCGTTGTGCCTATCGAAAATTGTGTTTTCATTGTCTATATCTGAAAATTTTTAAAAACAACTTTCTCCAACTCAGCTTTGACTTTTCTCCAGAAAAAAAGCGTGAACTCAACAAGAAAAGCTGTGTGCTGGTTGGCGTTGCCTAGTCTTTTGTCGAGTTCAGATTTGGTCTACTGTTAAACTGTTTCCACAAGTTGTTTTTTTCTGCGGGCTAAAGATGAAAGGATATTGTTCATTAGTTATTAGTATTTGGGCTGTGAGTAGTCTTTGGGATGTTTTTGGGCTAGTTTTAAATGTCCATTGGGATGCTTTTGGGCTAGTTTTAAATGTCCATTGGGATGGTTTTGATACGCAAATCTGGCAACCCTGGACGTTTAGTTTGGATTATATATGCTGTGTCTGAAAACTCTAAAATGCAGCCTTCTGAGGCAGCATTCCAAGGCAGGAGGGCATCAAGGCACGTCCGATGTTTGTTTACTTCCTGTCTTCTGAGATAATTCTATGTTTGGGCGTACAATGAGAATGTGATTGGTCGAGCCTGGTCGAGTTCGAAAAAATAAAATGGCGGCCAAGGAAGTAGAGCACAATTTTAGTGTAAATAAAGGTATATTATTCACACTTTTATTTGCATTTCTAGCGAGAAATTAGTATTGTTGTTTTAAAAATATGTGATTAGTTATCACAAAGGCACTCTCACTCTGTTTACATTTTAAACACGCTGCCTATGAAGTGTGTCCGAAAACGTTTCTCTGAGCTGCCTTCATGCCTCCGAAGTCATTGCCTCATGAGGCAGCGAGACACCAAATCACTGCCTTCGTTTTCGGAAGCAGCCCTCGAATGTACATATAAACGAACATTTTAATCAGTTTGGAATGTTTAGGGTGCATGTAAACTGTATTGTCGTATCCTTCAATTGGATTCAATTCAGTCGGATTGATAAAATTTTGTGCATGTAAACATAGCAAGTGAGACATAAACACTAAGGTTAATTTATGATGATGATCTTTCAGTGTTATATCCATGTATTTATATATCTGTGGTTATGGCAAACTCCGTGTTCATTGGCTATTGTGAAAGTAATGTTGTGATCATCCTGATAAAGATCCTTAATATCAAACATGTTGGATATGATCATAGCACTGATTTACAAGCAAGCACATCGGGAGGTGTAAGATTTGAATTGTAAGCATCACACATGACATCATAATCTGAGCTAAACATCAGAACCAATTGAGGTCCTGGACTTAATTCCGGTCCTGGGAAAATACAGTTTAAACATGGCCTTTCAAGATGCTTCTCACTTCTCACTATACATTTTGAAAAAGAGCAGTTCGCCAATCACATCTCATTTTAAGAAAGAAAATCCCAGAGATTTGCAAAAGCATACAGGTTCCTATATCTCAATTGTTACAGCATTACATTAGCACTGCAAAACGTGGTTGGTTTGATCCTCAGGGAATGCATATAGTGATAAAATGTATAGCTTAAATGCACTGCAAGTTGCTTCGGATAAAAGTATCTGCCAAATGCATAAATATAGATATACAGTAAATTACTAAACTATACCTCAAGTGATCTGATAAACAGTGTGTTTGAATGCCAATAATGTGTAAATTACTATTTGAGTGGGTGTTAAAAAGACAACATAAGAGGTGATTTTGAAAATAACACTTACCCCCAGGTGGCAGCGTATTGGCCCAGTCTCTCAGCAGTTTGGTGATCTCGCTGATAAACTCGCTATAGCGCGAATCGGTAAAGATATTCTCAAGACGCCCATTTTCAAGCAGACACTAAATGAGTAAATGATATGAAAATACAGACATTTATCGATACAAATAAATACAAAAAAAAGTTCTAATATCTTATTATAAGTATGAGCTAATACACCCTTTTGGACAAGGGCAGTTTGGGTGTGCTTACACCTACATATGCTCTTTAGCACTTATTATTATACATATCAAATATATTAAATATAGAATTGAATATTAAATATAAATAAATATTTTTGCTTCAAATCCGCTTAATCCATTAAAAAAATGCTCATTTACAAGAAAACATGTCAGACACGCTTGGAGGGTTTTGCATCGGAGCTCTTCAAATCTACTTCGCATTGTACTGCATGAACACTCGTTTTAGATACTAACGGATTTAACTCGATGTAATAACAAAATATCAAACCTGCTGAATGCCCAGGCAAAGGTAGTAGACGCTATCAGGTTTGTAAACCTCGCCGTTTGGCCTCCGGGCTTCCTTGATGAAACGGCACAGACCGTAACTGAGTTCTGCGGAACTGCACTGCAACACATCCTGCTTCATAACCATGCGGCCTGCTGAAGAAGACACAGCGGGAAGTTAAAAAGTTGTTAAACACACCCCGGGCGAGCGCAATGTCACGCAGCAGCTGGCGAGAGCGACCTTTACTGATGACACATTTATTCTCACAGTCTGTGAGTCACGAGGCAGACATGACAGAGGTACAGTTTCTGGTTCCGATTGTGAACTTACAGGACTGTTGGTCCTCTTCGTCGGCCGTCCGTTCGGTTTTTTTCTTCACCCAACAGGACCAGGCCGCAACTCCGTATGCTTGGTTAAGCTTTGAGCTGGTGGTACTAAGCCAAACACCACCCGAAGCATCTGGTCCAGATCGCTTACGGCCCTAAAAGCACACAAAAATAGAGTTTTTATTATCATAAACGGTTTTAGCAGCAACAACATAAACAAATGGCTTTTGTAGCAGACTAAGCGCACCTTTTGGCCTTTTTACAGCTTTTTGCAGTTTATTTCTGATAACAATGACCTTAAGTTACGTTCATTCATATATGATATCTAACACGTATCAACCAGTACACTGAGCTAATGCTACTGTGTAAAATGTATGTGTGCAATATCAGCTACATGTCCTTGACCGGCTGCCAAACCTCTATGCACAATTGTAAAAATAAAATGTTTCGGTTTGCTAAAGACGAGGTAAGGTGCTTTAGCAACCAAAACATTTTATTTTCACCAAGGTATATGCTTCTGAGATCAATTTAGCCATTAGCCAGACTGATAAATACAAGCGTTAAGTTCACTTCAGTTCAGGCGCATAACCGCGATAACTAGGGCTGCAACGATTAGTCGTGCAAATGCACGTTTTCTCAATCAATGAATTTTAATAAATTAAAGTGAAATCCCGGCACATCCCAAAGCCAGGGGCCGCTTTTGTGCAGAAACTCGCATTACAAACGCTATTCCAGGAAATGTCTATAGGAATATTTATATCGCTGTTCTTCAAATTGTTTCAGGTATTTTCATGATAATAAAGAATATTTTGAATGATTTTGTTTAACGAGTGTTGCTTTATTAAATGCATGTTTTAAACGACTCAATGATTTTAGATTGATAAGGACTTCCTACTAACCAAATGCAAACGCATGTCTGAGGAAACCGTCTATACTTAAGTAAGGACCAGGATATCCAAAAAAGATGCACGCTAATTTTGAAAACAATAAAGCGATAACAACATTATAAACTAAATCAACATATTCGCAATCAACATACAATAAGGTAAATGTGTAAACTACAAAAATTTTAACCACAACATATTGTGCATATCTTTGCATCTTCTCATTTATTAAATAAGGACATACAAAACAATAATGTAAACATTGTTTAAAAGAAAACAGATGGTGATTCACCACCAATGAAAATAACCAAAAAAAGATGTTAACAAAATTTCAGGTCACCTGAACTTAAAAACTTAAAAAGGGAAACCAGGCAAGTCCGCGTAATATTTCTCTACGAGCTCCCCCTAGTGTCTGAAAGTAAATGCTTTCAAACAAACTGTCGTAAAAACGAACTTTTGTCCCTCCCCCCTCGGAACCAAGTTTATCAGCTTATTTCCAATCCAGTTATGTTTCCCTTCCGTCAAGGGTTTTCGATGCTTCTTCCCCGGCTCTGCCATTTGCAACAATCGCTAGCCGTGTTTAGCTCGCCTGCCTCTGTGTTGTTTGCCGTAAAGTGATCTTGCTTCTCGCGATATCTGAGACTTTGCGAGACTGAAGGACACCGGGTCGGATACAGCGAACTTGCAAGTGGGGTATTCTTCCTACAGATGGTAGGGGCGGGCGATAGAGTCTTCATTCGTCCGGTAATGAGTCATTTAACCATATACCGACTTACGAAGATGATTTATTAACATAAAAATGCTGCCTTGTGTCCCTTTATCACATAGACGGCGATGCATGTATTAAAAAGTAAGTATTAATATAAATAAATAATAAAAATAAAGGCTTGTTAAAACAAACTCTCACTAGCTAAAATAAAATAAAAATAGTAAGTTAAAGGTGCAATGTAGGACCTTTACTGCCAACTAGCGGTGAGACTGTGAATTGCAACCAACTGCTCAATCCCTCCATTTTAAAACGTATAGTGAAGCTACGTTAGCCACCAGAGGTCACACGCATCATTGTCTGAGACAACGTATTGACAAAACGCGCTCTATAGAAAGTTTGTCCATTTAGGGCTACTGTAGAAAGATGACAACGCGAAATGGGAACTTCCATGTAAGGGTACTCATGGATTATGTAGGTAAAAACATCTAATTCTAAGGTAATAAAAACAATATAGTTCATTATGTAAGGACTTTATACACCAATGAAATTAATAAAAGTTATGTATTTTATTATATTATATTGCATTTCTGTCAAAGGAATCCTTCTAAAAGTCCCGCATTGCATATTAAAAATAAATAAATAAGAAAGATAGAAAGCAAATGTGACGGCGAACACATGCACCAAAATAAATAAAGAGTTTGGTTCGAAAACGCAATAAATCCATTTTGACAAATTTCGGTAAAAACGTGTTTTCTACACCAAGAAAGTGACAAGATGAAAACCACTATTTTATGTTACAAACTTTTGCGCGGTTATACTTGACGTCGTCGCTTAACATTTTTTACAGCGATTAGCTGTGATTCTCGTTGACTTTGACTAAAATTATGGAAAGTTTTTCATAAGATCCCCTGGGGTCAATGTGTTAGCACGAGTGAAGCTAGATGCTGTCGGGAGAACAAGCGATCGTCTCCCGAGTGCCTCTCGCGTAAATTATTAGATGTTGATGACTTACGTTTTTTTCCCGTCACAGAAAACCACAGGTTTATCATTTCCAGTAAAGTATTATTTCGTTTTTGTTTGTTTCTTGATCACGAAGTACAAAGTAGATGAGGAAAACTAAGACTCTGTGTACTCAACGCGCCGCCATTGTTTGTTTACATTGCGTGGAATGGTGCGCTGTGATTTCTGGAGCGAATTTATTGCATTCTGTAGAAAAGGGGGAGAGGCGTTTATTGCGTTTTGGGAAAAAAGGGAGAAAAGATGACAGAACAACACAGTGGATATTGGATTTTGCGTAAAATTAAGAATTTACTTTTAAATACTGACCTGATATAATACTGATTTTGGCAGTAACTCATTTTTTTAAAAATGGCGTTTATTGCGTTTTGGAACCAAACTCTTCAAATATAGGCCTAAAGAATAATGCATAGAATCTATGACACTCAATTTTTATAAAGTAGGCTACCATCTCAGAAAAAAAACTGACAAAGACGCCTTCAAGCATCCACTGCCACCAGACACACTCTTCTCCTTTTATGGAGACTTTCTTCAAGTGCAGCAGCCTCCATGGCAACCGCATCCCCATCTTCAACACCTTCAGCTTTAGCTTCTTCTGCCCTCATCTGGCCTGCATTCAGACACCTTCTATTTCCCTGCATGGTGTTATCTACAAAGTTCTGGATTTCCCTGTGTGTTTCTAACAGCCTCTGCCACAGACCTAAACAAAAAGATTTGAACAAGCCAGACAGACGGTCCACATCCAGCAGGACGAACCTTCCTAAACGTCACCTGACAGTATCTTTCACATCACACACTGATATAATCACACTTATCTGATGATTTTTGTCAATATTGGTTCATATTTATTAATGGAACAATATGTAAGATTTTAGCTTAAAAATATTTCGCAAGAACACAGTTTTCACAAAGTTCCTTTGGCTTAAAATAACGCAGACTTCTTTGTTTTGTTTTAAGCACATATGCATTAAAGGGATAGTTCTTCCAAAAATGAAAATGGTGTCATTAATGACTCATGTCATTCCAAACTCGTAAGTCCTCCGTTCATCTTCAGAAACACAGTTTAAGATGTTTTATATTTAGTCCGAGAGCTTGTTGACCATTCATTGAAAATCTACATACGGTATACTGTTCATGTCCAGAAAGGTAATAAAAACATCATCCAAGAAGTCCATGTGACATCAGTGGGTCAGTTAGAATGTGTTGAAGCATCGAAAAAACATTTTGGTCCAAAAATAACAAAAGTTACGACTTTATTCAGCATTGTCTTCCGCGTGTTGTGAAGCGCATGCGCGAGACTAAAGTCACGTGACTGATGACGTGTTATCCTCAAACATGTTTGCGAAGTTTGCAACAAAAAAAACAGCTGGGGCACACCAGATAACACGTTAGCTGTGTTGTACGTCATCTGCGTCACTGCAGCGATGTGACTTTAGTCTCGTGCATGTGCTTCACAACAGATGCGGAAGAGAAGACGCAAGTCGTAATTTTTGGACAAAAAAGTATTTTTGATGCTTCAACACATTCTAACTGACCCACTGATGTCACATGGACTACTTTGATGATGTTTTTATTACCTTTCTGGACATGGACAGTTTACCGTACATAGATTTTTCAATGAAGGGTGAACAAGCTCTCGGACTAAATATAAAACATCTTAAACTGTGTTCTGAAGATGAACGGAGATCTTACGAGTTTGGAACGACATGAGGGTGAGTCATTAATGACATTATTTTCAATTTTTGGTGAACTATCCCTTTAAAATATATTTTACACAATGTTTGAGCTTATAAAAGTATCAACTGGTTGCCTACTACCTTTCGATAAGAACGTGAAACTCTGGGTCCGCCGCTACTTCTCGGCAAGCGCAAGAATTCGTTGATTCTGTCCTTGATGCGCTTTCGGTCAGCTCTGGTCAAGCCGGGGAACTTCTGGGAAACAGCTTTGATGATGAAGTGCCTTAGGTTCAGAGGCAACGCATATTTACCCCTTAAACCGCTCCAGTTGGTGGTTAACGCCCACTCTGTATACTGCTGTTCGGGTAAGACCGACTGAAACAGAAGGGAACCGAATCGATCGGGCCGGCCCTGACTCTGATTCATTAGCATCTTCAGCTGAATCTTTGAGGGAGGCGTGAACTTGAGATTAGGATGGCAGAGTATAGGTGTCACTGTTAAGTGTTGCTGTAGAGTTTGGTATGTAGAGGTGACAGGTGTTGGTGTTTGCTCCTCTTCTTCATCCTCAGAGTAAGTGCCTGACTCCTCTGCTGTCATCTCCGACTCCTGCAACAGATACAGCAGCCACCTTCAGAAGGCTTTGTCATCTGTGGTTCTGGGATGCAGCATCTTCGCATATTTAAATTAACTGATTGACCATTACAGTGTATGGCTAGCTAATTACCTATGTTTAATAAAGTATATTTTTTAAATTAAATAAATGTTACACTAATTGTGTATTAATTGCAGCAGCAATCCTTTCACCTCTCTAACGCCACCTCTGTTTGAAACATAGAACTGCAGGCAACTTTGCATTGAAAGAGAATAAACTGGCATTTCCTGCGAAATCGTACAGATGATCATTACAATAGGTTTATCGTCTTGAATCAGAGTAAGGTACGGAGACGGTTTTGAACACTGATTTAAATGATTTTTGCATATTTTAATTATTATGTTTTATTAAATGTTCATTTTATATGCCTTTTTATAAACAGATGAATGTTTTATGAGCATGATCTTAAATTTACTCATAATGGAGTATTTAACCATAAACTCTTCAATGAGTCTCTTTTTAAATTGTAACGCGTAAAGTTTGTTGTTATCTGGCGAGGTTTCTAGTAGTAGCAATAGCAAAACGTTGTTTTTGTTGTGAGAATAAATTTCGACAAGTTCAGCCTCCATCTATTTATGGTTATAGGGTCACTCTTTAGTTTAGATGTTTTTGAGATTAACTTTATACTTAAAGTCCGTGTAAAATCATTTTAGAAAGAAATGTATTTCTGAAACATGTTATAAAGACTTTAAACTGTGTAGTATTGAACTGTGGAGTTATACCGTAAACTTTTCACATTTCTGTGTTAAGGATTATGTGGGCGTGGCTAAAACAGAGGCTCGATGACGCACTGGAGCCACTGAGAATTGCCCCGCCCCTAACACAATAGCGAGCATCCATTCAGGTTGTAGCGTATTTTTGAAAGTTGAGAATAACTACAGATTTCCTACAGTGGGTGTGGTTTCAGCGCTACAACGGAAACTCCCCCTCCGTTTGAGATTCCTGCCTATTTTATTTACTTGGCTTTTTTAATAATTCAAATTTGTCGGGGTGGTTAATAGCGCATCTTTCTGTGGTGTGACAAACTAAAAACACATTTAATATTAGACTTTACACATTTCTTCAAGACTTTGTATGAGACTAAAAGATTTTATTATTATTTTCAATAAAAATCTAACAATTTGTGTCCCAAGGCTCTTGGTTCTGTAAAAGCTTTGGTTACTTAACTCATTTCTGCTAAGCATAACCGCAGCATTGTTGTCATATCAGAAATACCTATTGTTTAGTTTTTGTCATGAATGTTTTTATTTATTGAACATAAGGTACAGGTGTGATAACTGCGATAAACTACAGGGTCCCCACAGTCCAACAGAAAACCTGGATTATATTTAAATTTGTGATAGCACCATGAAATGGGTAACATTTATTTTGCGATTATAAATGCATGCTGTTTTTAATGTTGTGTTTGTGTTAAACTGAATGTTATGTCTTGGGAATGAACTTGCTCATTTTACATGTGGATGGATTGCACTTAAAGGAATATTCCAAGTTCATAAAAAATCTGGTAATTTAAACACCCCGATGTCATCCAAGATATTTAAAGAGCCAGTAAGATGACAATTTTAAGCATCCTATCACTATTTATAAGTCCCGGACAACAGGTTTAAATGCATGCAAGGTCAAAAAACACTGTAATTTTCTCAAAATATAAATTTAAAATTACCCCATTTCTCAGAGATCCCCAAACGATTCGTGTGAAGCCGTTCAACGACTCAGTCTGCCTAAACCCCACCTTTCAGTAGCCTACTCTGCTCTGATTGGTCAACTGACACAGTGTCTTTGCACAGATCAGTCTCACAGACCACAGATCGGTGGCACAGACCAACAACAGTGCAACATGTATTGACCTCGTGCTAACATGATCTACTGAGAAGACATTATTAACATCAATACACATCATTCATCATTAATCCAAGCAATTACAACGACGATTGAAACTAACATTTTACACTCATTTAAGCATTTATGTAAACTAACCGGGTCATAGCAAAACCGCTTGCTATCGTGACTCTGACAGTATATAAGTTAAGAGTTTAAACAACGATATCATTCATCATTAATCCAAGCAATAAAAACGAATATAGACATTTAACACTCTTTTAAGCAAGTA
Organism: Paramisgurnus dabryanus; assembly: GCF_030506205.2. Lineage (NCBI taxonomy): Eukaryota > Metazoa > Chordata > Actinopteri > Cypriniformes > Cobitidae > Paramisgurnus > Paramisgurnus dabryanus. The sequence goes on along the minus strand of NC_133353.1, from coordinate 3,943,555 downwards.
TGTAGCTAAAATCATACTTACAGTTTGTGGTTAGGAGACGCATGTTGTTCCAAATAAAGTGGGTACTGAACCACTTTCATTGCCAAACGTCTAAATCCCTCCGATAAAAATTTATTTTAACCACTGATTCTTCACAGCCAGACACGTTTAGTATATCCCTCCTTGAAAAAGTCTCCTTTGGTAGTGAAAACAACACAAGCTGAAAACACAGCGTGAGCTGATGTTTACACTCACACACAAACTAGCTGTGGGCGGGTCATAGTTTTCGTTTCTCCCAGGCAAGGCTGTAGGCGGAGATTAGTATCTCATGTGATGTGGATAAGTTTGTGTGACGTGGATAAAATCAGGAAGAAGACTCACTCCCTATAACGACTCGTTTCAGCGATTCAGAGTCGACTCCCTACTTTAGAAGCCAATAACTTTATTAATCGTGCACTTTTTGGTTCAACTACTTTACACGTTGTTTACATTGATGGACAGCTACATGACACACTGCAATAAAGGTAAGTTTCGATTTTGGATCTGTGTGGCTCTTTAAGTCTTACTTTGTTCAGTGGAGAAGATATACTATAAAAAAATATATATATTTCAGGATTTTTCTCCATATAGTGGACCTCAACAGTTTACAGTTTCAATGCAGCTTCAAAGGGCTCTAAACAATCCAAACCGAGGCATTAGGGTCTTATCTAGCAAAATGATTGTTATTTTCGTAAAAAAAAAAGGATACTTTTTAACCACAACTTCTCATCTTGCTCCAGCCGTGTGACGTGCCAGCACGACCTTACGTATTTGTGTAAGCACATCGAAATGTAACGTGTTACATAGGTGAAACATTGTTACATTTTAAGCAAAAAGCTGACACAAAGACATGAATTAGTATCATTCTAACAACATCAGAACGGTCTTCTTTCTCCTAACTTGTGAACACTGGAGCGGTAGTTTGCATTCATCATGCCATGTGCGTCAAATGGCTAGTGCAAGACGAGAAGTTGTAGTTGAAAAGTACTTTCTTTTTGCCGAAAATGTTGATCGTTTCGCTAGATAGACCCTTTTTACAGTCCACGTGATCAAATAGCCTGCGCGTGCATTTTGGCAACGGGAGTAGTGTTGTTCCCTAGTGGTTTTAACGTGTTAGCATCTCAGAAAGTTTATCAAAATGGTTTCCCAGCATCAAAATGTCTGGTAGTTGTGTTTGGTTGCGCTAATATAATATACTAATATACATATATATGTATCTGGCAACTTTATAATTGGCCATCTGCTAACGTTTTTTATCCACTTCACTATAGTACACGAATCTGGTAGCGGTGTTAAAAAAGTTGATAAAGTCAGTCACTTTCTCTGTCTGTGTTGCTTTACTGTTGATTCTTGCCATACTTCCGTTGCCAAAATGCTCGCGCATGCGCTGCCTGCCACGTCATCATTGTGTACAAACAGTAAAAGGGTCTATAAGACCCTTATGCCTCGGTTGCGATCCCTTTGAAGTTGCATTAAAACAGTCAACTGTTGAGGTCCACTAAAGTCTATGAAGAACAAAAAAAAGACAAACATCTTGGATTACATGGGGGTGAGTAAACAATAGTATTTAAAGGAATATTCCATTTTCTTAAAAGAAAAATCCAGATAATTTACTCACCACCGTGTCATCCAAAATGTTGATGTCTTTCTTTGTTCAGTCGAGAAGAAATTATGTTTTTTGAGGAAAACATTGCAGGATTTTTCTCATTTTAATGGACTTTAATAGAGCCCAACATTTAATACTTAACTCAACACTTAGCAGTTTTTTTCAACGGAGTTTCAAAGGACTATAAATGATCCCAAATGAGGCATAAGGGTCTTATCTAGCAAAACGATTGTCATTTTTGACAATGAAAATAACAAATATACACTTTTAAAGCACAACTTCTCGTCTAGATCCGGTCCAGCGCGACCTAACGTAAATGCGTAGTGACGTAGGGAGGTCACGTGTTACATATATAAAACGCACATTTGCGGACCATTGTAAACAATAAACTGACACAAAGACATTAATTAGTATCAGTTGACATACAACAACGTAGGAACGGTCCTCGTTCTCAACACTTGTAAACACTGGGGCGGAGTTACGGGTTCGTCCTCTGTGACCTCTTGACGTATTGCGTGGGGTCACGTTGGCGCATCACGACCGGATCTAAACGAGAAGTTGTGCTTTAAAAGTGTATATTTGTTATTTTTATTGTCAAAAATGACAATCGTTTAAAATAAAAATGTATGCGATGATGATCTATTTACAAGTTACAAAAAAATATATAAATAAATTGCGGTTCATTTAATCCATTAAACTTTTATTAAGTAATACAGTGATAAATAAAAGAGTCAGTTATGAGAAGTGTTTAATCTAGCAAGTAAAAAAAAAGAGGAAAATACATTTGTTTCTTTTGAAGCAGTTCATTAATTCAATGTTTTATCAGCTTTCAGTCACAGTCTGTGCAGTCGAATCTTCGAGTGACCGCATCTTCAAGTGTTTGATGAAGGTTGTTAGGCAGCACATCTTTTCCTTTGGAACCATCCAAGTTTACAGAACCTATCCAGTTCTTATAAAAGCTAATGGGAATTAACATTTTATACAAAAGCGCAGCAAAATGCCCTGCCCTCGGCCTCCCATTAGGTCCTGATGAATACAGATACAGTTTTTTTTCCTCCAGCGACACGTGATTTAAAGTCACATCCTTGATGAGTTTTCCTTAGTTCCTAAGTTCCTTACACATTTTCCTCTCGAACCATCCCAGTCTTTATATAGTGGTTTGGGCAACCGACTCTCGATTGGGCCGACCCTGACTCTCATTCATTAGGGCCTTTAGCGGAACCATCAAGGGAAAAGTAATCTTGAGGTTGGGATGGTTTGTGATTTTGGTGAAGTTTGACATAGGGAGTCGACAGGTGATGGTGTTGGCTTCTTATCTACATCCTCACAGTTCAGTTCACTATTTAAGCCTTTTTTGTTGTCTTTGCCGACTGCAACAGATACATCAGCCTTCAAAAGGCTTTGTCAGCTGTGGTTCAGGGCAACAGGGTCTGATTTTTATAAGAATGAGCTTTGACAGCGCTCGACTTCTAGAGATAAAGTATCACACACAGGTTTAGATATTTGTGAGATGGACTTTGCACTGGAAAGATATTTGGACCATTCGGTTCTCTTATTTCACGTAAAATAAATATTAATTCACAAATCAGACATGTCTTCCACTTGCAAATGAGTTTTACTCTACCCGAGAGCAATATTTGGCCTATGAAATACTACGGCATAACTAAAAAAGGATTTTTTAAACATGAAAAACTCAAGGACAACAAGAATTCCCTAATATTTCCATTGCACTGTGGGAATCCATTTACTTACGTAATGTTGCAACTACAATGGGCATTTCTTCACTAAATAAAAACGTTCATGACAAAAAAACCATCACATAAGGGATACCATTATGTTAAAAACACCCAGACATGCTTGGCAGAAACAAGAACCTACAGCCTTTGGACACTAAAACCTAATTTGCGCCCAAGGTATCAAACACTGTCGACAGGTAACAAAATGCTCTGGTCAACCACTGAGCAGTGGAAGATCATAATATCTGCCCTGCAAAACCTATGTGTGTACACAAGTCACAAAAAGACAAGCGGGATGTTTGGCGTCATCTCCCGGAGCCTATCATCTGGATAACCATGCAAAGATATTTTACATATACACGACAAATGAAAATGGGAAAGAATGACTTGAATATCCAAGCTCTTAAATATAATATTAAGAAGAAAAAAAAAACAGATGGAGCACAGATGGTGCACAGCGTATTCAGAAATAGGAGCCTTCATATAAGTGTTAAAAATAGTGTTTTAATTTTGACAATAAGCCAAGACAGATTGATGAAGAACACAGAATTGAGAATGAAATAATGGATTAAGATTGACATGTTTCATTTCATCACAGAACATACAAAAATAAAAATCAATGGTGTTCAAGTAGGAGTGAACCTGAAATCTTTGTTGTGATACCAAGGCCTGGTGTTACAGATAGGACTTGGATTAAACCGGGACTAAACTTTAGCTAAACAAGGATACTGAAGTGGCTTTTATGAATGTGCCTTTGACAAAACATTACCGCTGTGTTACTTGAGATAAAACAATGTGACTGATATATTTCAAGATATGTCAGTGCATGCTATTTTTACTTTACCAATTAGGCAGCTCATACATGCATTATAGTCTGGGACTAGGTTTAAGTATCGTTTGTGAAACAGAGCCCAAATGTTTAACTAAAATATTTCTTGTTTATCAAAGGATATCTTTCTATACAACTTAATGTTCCTATGAAAAACATCACAAACTAAGAATAACACCAAGTGCATATAAATGCCTTAAAGCAATCACTCAAAACTCTAAACTACCAAAATAAACTAAAACTAGATTAATTTATTTTTTAAATTTAAGTCTTGAATATTTTGATATTTAAACTTAAGAATGGATACAGCCAAATGATTTTATAAGTTACAGAAATAGTCTCTTTTAGTTATCAGTTGCCTAATATTTTTAGGTGGATTGAACTCAACAAATCTTTATTTAATGTGCAGGTAAAATCAATAATCTTTAAAAAAAAAAAAATTATACTTTAACCATTCATACTGCAAATATCTATTCAGCTAATCCATCTTCATCTGTTTTTACAGTCAGCCAGCAATCTAAACTCTTTTGTCCATTTGTATTACATACCCGTTTTTTGGCAGGGTAACCATCTTTGGCCTTCCTGCGTCGCTTCAACGTCAAGACCAGTCTGTTTTCTTTTGTTAAACAAGGGTCTGTCGATGCTGTAAAATTACGTGCTTTGTTACATTATTTTGTTAAATCCTACCAGAAATGAACACAAACTAGCCATAAAAAAATGAAACATGATAATTGCATGAGTACCAAATAGTGGCAGCAAGTGACTGTTCTTCCGAAGGGCACGAATTCAAAATATGTGTTTGGCGTAATAATATAATAAATAATAATTCCTTAAATTTATATAGCGCTTTTCTCAGTACTCAAAGCGCTTTACATATGAACGGGGCATCTCCTCAACCCCCACCAATGTGCAGCATCCACCTGGATGATGCGACAGCAGCCATATGCGCCAGAACGCCCACCGCACACCAGCTTATTTAGGGTTAATAGGGTTGTGCCAATAGACAACAATAGTATTGTGAATCGACAGACATAATATCGCCAATAGCAGGCTTTCAACCAGTTGGCGATGGTTATTATTATCATCATCATCATAGTTTCACAGTAACATGCGCATTGCATGCTTATGGTCATGACAGTGTTGCCATTGCTTCATTTTTGTCTACCAATCAAGTGACTTATTATAAATGAGTAAAAAATTACAAAAAAAAAACACTGCCCTGCCCCCCCGATACTATCGTGTATCAGCGATGTTAGTGTCACAGGCTGACGATAGGACGATCTCAAAATTGGACAGTCCCATGTGCATCACATGTCTTGTCAAAATAAGTGTCTGCTGCACACATTTATGATAAAATAAACGCTCACGTTCACAAAATACCCGCAAGACAGTAAACAGTAACAGTAAACTCTAATTACACATGAGATTAAGCAAGTATCTGGCAAATGCGAGTGTCTCTTATATCATAAACCCTTTAGACGCGTCTGCAGCAGGCACTTATTTTGACAAGACACGTGATGCACAATATGTGTTCTTGGCGCGCCGAACACATATTTAAAAAAATGACGAACCACACACATGACGGGCTACATACACGTTGTGATGAATTTCGCATCAAGTGCCCTCAAAAAAAGAAGTCACTGGCCGCCACTTGTACCAACACACACCATGATCTTATCATATATGGCCCTCCCTGTAAAAACCCAGCTTATGTAATTTTTTATACCATTTCCTACATTATGTAAAGAACCTTGTGTTAAAATATAACCTTTATAACACTGACTGAGTAAAGTCATGTCAAAGATTGAAATCAATGTGATCAATCGATAAAATCAATGCTCCTAATCTCACAAGGCTTTAGCTGGATTTGACAAAGAGGGTCACATATTACACCATCTGCGGTACCACGTCCAGATGAAGGAATACTTACATCGAGGAATGTCGTCTTCCAAATCTGGATGTTCTGGAGATGCAGATGTTGCAGGAGCTACTTGTGGCTCCTCTTGCTCTGATGATGGCACCAACTGTTTCCCGCTGGCTCCGGGTTCCTCATTATCTGCCCAGCAGAGGGGTGTTGATCTGGCCTCTGACTCCAGATCTCCACTGTATGTGCTGCCCTGGTCTGAAGAAGAAAATATTGTTAGCAAATATTGCAGCAGTTTGGATTCTACAAATGGATTTGCCTACCCCATAATGGGTAAAAGTTTGGCTGGTAAGCTTGAAAAAAAAAAAAAAAAAGAAAAGTCAATGGGGTGCGTGTGCAAATGCTGTATATTGCCTTTGTGTAATAATAACACAAAATTACCATACTGTCCGTGTGGTCTCAAAATTTTGGCGTCATGCGGACGGTGCACGCATGCGGACAGCCCTAATATATCTTTGGCTTAAGGAATAACAGTCTGGATGGTTAGCGTGGCCGACTTGGCCACCTGGTGGTAGATGCCATAACTACAGCAGAGCCTGAATAAAATATTTCTTTACTATTGACAAACACCCAAGCCAAACAGTTACTATTAAGATGGCCACGAATAGCTTTATACAGCCATTACAGACCTCCTTGTCAGGTCTGCAAAGCTTAAAAAATGATCAAATAGTAAGAAAACATTTACCATGTGACACAGGCTTGTCTTTTCCCTTGTCTTCATCCTCCTCCACTGAGCTCTGAGCAGGCAGGCTACTTTTATGATCATTTGGTTCAGCAGCATCTTGGGATCCAGGTATGACGATAGGTACAGGCACCTGAATGTTAACAGTATAAAATAGGGAAATATTATGATAAGCTCTAAAACACTGGATGTTGTATAAATTAAGTCGTATTTAGATAACAGTTATGAGAAGTCTGTTTTTCCATCACACAGTTGTGTTAAAGGCAGGGTGCATGATCTCTGAAAGTGATTCAAGTGATCAAGTATTGACGTTTGGACTTTTCATTACATTATATTACGTTTCCATTAGGCATTAACGCTTTCATAGAGATTTAAAAAGTGTGAAGATTGTTATTACGCAATTGTAATTAAATCATCTTCATGTGTACAAAAAAAATATAAAGCCTATATAATAATAAAAAATATAATAGTGTACATTTTGTTTATTTTCATTATTATATACATTATAATTAAAGCCTTGTATTTGATTATAGCTTACTTGCTTATTGCATATGTATGGTATTCGTTGTTCTTGAATTTTTCGTACAATTTGAAGAAATTTTGGTATTAACGTTTTTATGGAATCATGAATGAGACCCATTGTTTAGTAAAATAACCCTGCTTTCAAGAGACCATTGCAAAAAAACATAAGGAAACAGAACGCACAGGCAGAGGAACTCCGAGTGGAAACGGTGTGTACTGGGTGTACAGATGCATCGGCACAGGAATGTAGACCGGCATGGGAATGGGAACCGGGAACGGCACCAACCTCACTTTTTCTCCGTTTTCATCAATCACTGCAGAAAAGGAAAGTGCAAATGTAACATTACATTTCTACATATTTTGTTCATTAAATGGTCGAGATGGCTTTCAGCAGGGATATTCAGAGCCAGACAGGCGGACAGAGCCAACCTGTTTCAGCAAGAGTTGGAGGTGTTGGATGTTCTGGCTGACACTGGACACCTTGTTCTTCAGTGATGGGTCGGCACATGAGAGCTTTGTTCTTCAACATTCTACGATTTGGAGTCCCGGGCACTGCAGCATCCGTCTGTGTGCTGGCCTATTTAAGGAATGATTGCATAATTTAAGATTCAAACGTTTCACTTTTTATATTAGAAGTGAAGTACAACATTAAATACTTACTTCCCCGATGTTTTTTGAGCTGGCGTTTGAGGTAGGGAGAGCTCCTGCAAGTATACATGTATTCATTTACAGACGCTTTTATACATTGCAACTTACAAATGTAAAAACTTAGCATACTTAGCAACTTTAGCATAGCTTAGCACAATCCATTGAATCTGATTAGACCATTAGCATCACACTAAAAAATAACCAAAGAGTTTCGATATTTTTCCTATTTAAAACTTGACTCTACTGTAGTTACATTGTGTACTAAGAACGACAGAAAATTAAAAGTTGTGATTTTCTAGGCAGATATGGTTAGGAACTATACTCTCAAACTGGCGTAATAATCAGCAACTTTGCTGATGTAACATGGCTGCTTCAGGCGTAGTGATATTACGCACTGCAATTTACATGTAGGATTGGACAACACGAGTATTAATGCAATGATTTTTAATTCACAAAACACAAATACCTGTAACAGCAGTATTTCCAGGTAATGTTGAGGCCAGTGACACTACGCCACCAATAACAGGCATGTCCTTTGAAATAGATAATGGAGCTTGTACAGTAGTGGTGGTGTTTGATACAGTACCTTCAGTGATGAAGACAAAAAAATTAGCAAATAAAAAAGGTAAACGTTTGCATTGTCATTTGTACAACCAATTTCAGCTTAAAGGAAATTGTTCAAGTCCGTGTAAAGTCACTTCAGATAAATGTTAAAAATGTTTTGCTGAAACACATTCTGAATTGTGGAGATATACCGTTAAACAGTTTTTCCACATATCTGTGTTCAGGATTGTTTGGGCGGGGCTAAAATGGTGGCTCGATGACACACTGAAGCCACCAAGCACGGCCACGCCCATAACAAAATCGCGATCATCCATTCGAAAGTTGAGAGAGCTTGGTTTGAGAGGTGTGAATCCTGCCTGGTTTTTCAAGATTTTGATAACTTCAAGTTAACTGAGTTTTTTTATTAATTCAAATTCACATTTTTCTGTGGTGTCCCAAACTGAGAAAACATTTAATATCAGACTTTACACAGACTTTAACTATGATTACATGAACCTGATAGCCCAATCGGAGATGAAAAATGATACGTACTGTTTGGACGCTTATTGTTTAGCACGCTCCTTGAGCAGAACAGCATCAAACAGTTCATTTTACAGAAATATTTTTTTTGTCCAAACAGGATAAGGCTTTCCTTAAGTGAGCCCTGCTTCTTACAGCCATAACATTTGGCCATCTGAAACACAAAGGTTTTATTTATTGACAACTGTGTGTGCTTTTATATAGCATGTGTGCATTTCAGTAAGCAATAACTTCAACATTTGTTCCTGTCATGAAGCCACAGATACATCAAATCCATTTTGACTAATTTCGGTAAAAACTTGTTTTCAAATCCATAATTTTATTTTTTAAAGATTTATTATAAAAATGGATTTTTCCACAAAAAAACAGAATTTTCCACAAAATTCCATTTTTTTTTTGCAAAATGCTTTAAATCTATTGAATTAATATATAAATGTGCATTCATCTTTGCCATGTTATATACACATGCAAAAAATAAATCCTCTGTGTTTCTCACCTCATAAAAGAGCACCGTATACTGAGACATGCAGTCTTCTGTGCAAAACTCCTCCAGCTTGCCCCCAAAAAAGTTCTGAACCGTCTTGTGGGTCATGTTTTGACAGTTTGCACAAAACCTGAACTGAACTCCTTGGCGTTTGGTCAGATCATGCTTAAAAAGCAGTTTACAGCCTATTAAAGAAGAGGGAAATACAGGGTAAAACTTATATCAAGCCTCCTTTAAAATAGTATCTGAATTATTTCTACTGATGTCAAAACAGATCCGAGTTAGATCAGTAATATAATAGTTAAAACATTACATGAAACAAGTAAGGAAGTTTGACAAACCTTCGCAACAAAAATATCTCTGCTGCTTTTCATAAGTGATGACATCTTTGACCACCTTTTCCAGCTTGCAATACTCGCAAACAGCTTTTACATTATTCTCTCTCTTGTATGTTTCACAACACGCTCGAGTACAGAAGATCCCCGAGTGACCCTAAAGAGAATAAGCAATGCAATGAACTACAACTATATAATTAATTACATCGAATTACATTTCACAAAGCACAAACATGCCACTTTACACACCTTGTATTGAAAGACTTCAGGCTTTTCGTAAAACTGACAATCGCACTGCTTGCAGGTAAGATACATTTTGTAAGGGGCTGAGGGTGCTTTGCCAGGCCCCTGCTGCATGGCATCTTGAGGGTTTACCTGACCTGGCACATGAGGTGGAACTGGATTTTGACTTGGGCCAGGCACAGTGGATGAAGATGTCTGGTTGGACTGGGGTTGCTCGGTGGGTGGCTGCGATGGTGCAACATTTTGAGGTTCATGCGAGTTCCCATTTATCTGGTTATGAGGTTCAGGTGTGTTCATTTTGTCCTGCACACAAGAACGCACAAAAATTAATTGATTAACAATGAACAATGATTTAAAAAGGTCAAAAGAATTTCTAATAATCAGTAAATTGTTATTTTTTATTAAAATTACGTTTCTAGGTTTGAAAGTATATAGCTGTAAAATGTTTAAAAAATATAGGGTTATGGTCCACTAGAACTGTTGAATATAATAATATTTATGATGCATTACGATGCTGATGTGAACGATTACCTCATCAATGCATGAAAACAAATAATCGCTTGTTTAAACGAACGGCCAATATTCAAACGAACGGCCGGTTATTCAAACAAAGGGCCGATTATTCAAACGAACGGCCGATTATTCAAAGAACGGCCGATTATTTAAACGAACGATCATTTACATGAACAATCAATTATTTACACAAAACGATAGGTTATTCAAACAAAACAATCGATTATTTAAACAAATGCTATTTAAACGAATGACCGATTATTTAAACAAACGGCCAATTATTTACACAAACAAACTATTATTTACACAAACGATTGGTTAAACAAAATGATTGGTTATTTAAACAGTCGATTATTTAAACAACCAATCAATTATTGTTCACACGAGAGACAGCTATATATAGACCTCTTTGCCTTGATTGGTTGGATTAAATGACCATGCTTTCCAGAATTTAGTTAAATAAACTGTAAAAAAATGACAAATCAAATCGTTGTCACTGGAATTGGAATCGAATTGTGAGACTATGACGATTTACACCCCTAGTTGTCACCAAGTTTTTAAACACTTAGGGTGGGTTGCACCAACAAGGATTAGGCCAAAATCTGGTTTAAATCAAAGCTTATTTAATAATTCCGTTGCACCAAAGTTTAAACCTGTTTAAAAATAAACAGGTTTAAATTTAAACTGTCATTTTGATCAAGGTTTAAATCTTACAGTAAATCTAGATTATCTTTAATCCTGTTGCTCCATTACTTTAAACTCTGTTTTAAATCTAAGTGAGGGATTAACTTTAAACTTGCATATGAGGAGGTTTAAATATGTTTTTTTATAATTAAATGTCTGGCTAAATGATTAGAAACACATATCGCGAGCGTGGTGGCGCTATTCAAAGATGCGTTTATTATAACGTCTCAACAAAGTGAGTTTGGCGGTTCAAAAAGTTACCGATGCTCATATGTGCTTCTCCTCTGTCACGCGCGCTCCAGTCAGACGAAAGACAGTGAATGAACGGACACACGGTGGCGCTTAATGACAAATGCGTCGACACATCTTGTTCATTATATCACAATATCTGAGCTTTGCGATATTTCCTGTCACAATATTTCCTGATATGTTTATCAGTACAATTGTTTTAAAAGATTGTCAAATGTTTTTATTTGAATCAGACCTTTAGATTAGCCTACCGGTGTATGTAGGTGATTTATAATACAAAAATCACATTACATTCGCTTGCATAAACTGTTTATTTCCTTTTTGAATGACAATGTCAACATTGTTGCTGTTTAATTACACCGAAAAATTCAACATGGCGGACAAAATAAATCTCAGATAAAGGGTTTAATACAGTTTAAAGTTTTAATCTAAGATTTGTTAATCTGTGTTTAAATTTAAGTGGTGCAACACAACTCGAATTAAAATTAAACTGAGATCAACAAACCCTAGATTAGCTCTAAACTCTTCTTAATTTAATCCTTGTTGGTGCAACCCACCCTTAAATTCTCTTTTGATTTTTTGGAGTTAAAAAAATTGTCTTGTGGTGTGACAAATACATTTTTAAAAGCACAAATAAACGACATATAGGCCTGGTTTCACAGACAAGTTTAAAGCTAAAGCTAGGACTAGGCCTTAGCTAAAATAAATGTTTAAGCAGCTTTTATAAACATGCCCTAAGAAAAAACATTACTGTTGTGTATCATGAGACAAATCAAATGACACTGGCATATTTTAAAGATCTGTCAGTGCAAGGTATTTTCAGTTGAGACAGCTCAAACGTGTGTCTTAAGGGGATCGCACACTGGCCACGCAGCTCAGCGTCACGTCGCGTCTAGGACAACTCGGACGTATTGTAAATCAGAAGTGCACATTAAATAGCGCCAGCTTTGTCAGATAACGTCTACTTAAAAATGCAAAATATACCTTAGCAGCCAATGTTAATTGTTAATGATTTGGGACAAATAGGATGTTATTTAATGTTAAACTATGTGAGTGGCGCGACAGGGATTTGAGCAACTTCCTGAGTCATAGTTGGGCGGCGTGGACAGGCGTCACCTGGCAGCTCCGGTGTGCGTATACTCATAGAAAACAATGTGTTCGATTATTTTAGAACGGCGCGGCCGGTGTGCGATCCCCTTTAGTCTAGGACTAGCCTTAAGCCTGGTCTGTGAAACCGACAAAAGTTAGTCAACTACCTTAAAATATACAGAATTCAACAAACTTTATGAGTGTCATGTAAATACCTGAAATTTGGCCACACAATCTAATGAGCAGAAATTTCTAATGGATCCATCAGCAATGGCGAGGTGATACTGAGGAACAGCCAATTTCTTGCAGCTTGTGCAGGGGAAGGAGGTGCCTAAGTAAAGCAAAATCGGAACAAAAAATTAACATTCTTTGGGTAAATATAACAAGAATCTGTAAAGAACATGATTGGGTGATATTTCACCCCAAATCAAAATAAAGTTATATATTGCATAAAGATTAAATGAAGTTTAGAAGTCTATTTTAGATCTTGATAAGATTTCAAATCATTAAATTGATAATATGTGCAAATTACACGTCAAACTTAATCATGAAAATAACATCAAAAGCATAACATTTTTATGGTTTTAAAAATAGGCTTGATTTTATTAATATAAATTAAACTTTGGGGTGAACAGTGACCTAGACATAGTTTATATTTGTAAATGCAACAAGGGTTGCTAAATACTTTTGGTACTCCAAGTCTATGTTAACACAAAAATAGATACATTTTTGAAAAAATGTACACTAGGGCTGAACGATACATTGAATTTTCATCGTCATCACGATATGAACTCACGCGATGAACACATGGCAACAGACAGCCTTGACGCGATGAATGAAGGGAAAACGGTAAGCGCATGTAATAAACGTTTGACCTATCACGTTTAGTCCTGAAGACATGCCCTCCGTCCCAAACCGCATACTTCCATACTATATAGTAGGCGAAAAGCACTACTTCTCGTACTCTTTGCATACTATATAGTATGGAATTAGGCAGTTTGGGACGCACGAATGGTTTGCGCGTTCATGCTATTAGGCCAATCAGGGGAACCCCCACGCTCAGATTGATTTGTGAGGTGTTAGTTGCGACGCTGTGCCTGTTAGCAAAAACGATGGCGGAGAAAGGAGATAAGAGTGAGGAAAATTTGTTGTCAGACGAAGACCTTGTGGTGAAAAGGAACAGCACTTCAGCTATATCATGGAATTATTTTGGATTTAGGAGAGATGACGCCGCAAACACAGGTACTGTGGAAGCAGTGATTCACATATTGCTCGCTCAACTTCATTATTTTAAAATTTAAATGTAGGCGCGCAGTATATGCGCTCTGGAAGCGCCGCGGTGCGACGCGCTCGTTTTTCCACGCGTTTTAGGCGCGACATCATAGGTGTGATTGGCAAAGGACAAAAAAGCAGGAAAATATATGGCACACCTACCATGACGTGGCGACATATATACGCATGCACGCATGCACTCACGCACACGCACACACACACACACACACACACACACACTATAAAATGAAATACAGTTGAAATATAATTTGAGCTCAAAATTGATTGATCTGAGTGGCCAATCGTCAATCTGCGTGGGCAAGTGCCACCCTGACCATTATGTAGCCTTGCCACTGTTTCAGACTGAACAAAATCAGTCACTTTGTGCATTTAAAGGTAAATATATCAGTGTGGTGCATTTTAAAAGTAAAAATAAGTAACTAGATCTATGAGGATTTTTATGTTTTTGTAAATAAATGTGTGCCCTTTTAGTAAAATCTTTGGTTGCATATGGTAATAATAATAATAAGGCACACAAGCCACATACACAACTTGATAAATGAGATTTGTCATTGGTCAAAACATGTTTAATGTTTATAGAATAATTAGTGGGGGCATTTAATACAGATTAATTATTGATTACAACACGCTGAATTTAAAGTGGATACTGTAACACTAAAGTTATTCAAATGTTGTGACTTTCTGGAAAGGCAGTCAAGTGCATTTGTCTTTTGCATAGTTCTTTTGGCACAGTTGAGCTACGCGTTTCACACACACAGACGCACGCACACGGGCAAACCAGATCCATGAATGTGTTTGTTTGTCATTATATTATTCTGTAATCGCAAGATTCACAAACCATTAAGAGGAGCAAATACAGGCATGTGTTCGTCAGGATGACGTTGGATCTGATTCGTGTATATGCGTGCGTTAACGTAAGTGATTACAGAATAATAATGCAAGCAAACGTTTTGACACAAACGCAACTTTATATTGATATTGCGAGACAGCATTTCACCTCGACGAGAAATCTGATATTTACATTACTGGCATAGCTTGATTTGAAACGGACAGTTTTGTCAAAGCAGCAAACACCTGGCAGGTTCTCTTAATTTTGCTGTTTGTCTCTGCCTATTCCTTCTATCCAAGCCCAGCGCCACTGATTTAAGTCCTTTATATATAAGGTCGTCTTACCTAGGCTAGGCTTCATTTACTTAATCTTCATCCTGCTGACAACTTGTTGTGACTTTTCCGCAGCCGCGCGGCATCTGCAGCTGGATCTCAGCCACACATCACAGACCCCTCCCCATTCTACCTCTGATTGGCTAGTTTGTTAGTTTGGTTGAGAGTGAAAGATGTGTTTCTCTCATTCTATTTGTAGGCGAACGCATGATTTTTTTTTAATTCGCAGCCAACACCACACGCCGGTGATCCGACTGCAAGCTTTTTGGTGAGCTCTGCTTTCGATCGTGACAAATAAATAAACTACTTGCGGAGTGATATGAGGTCATTTATAACGGTGCCTTGCAACCCCCCCCCCCCCCACATACACACAAAAAAATTGGATTTGCATGATTCACGAAAGCCTCATTTTCAGGTCGGAAAAGCCGGAATTCCGGATTTATCCGGAAGAATCACACCCCTGGACATGTGAATGGCCCCTAAAACATGAAAAAATATAAAATATTTATCGCAACTCACATCGTCATCGCAACATTAAACAATGTCACCGCACATCGCCACTTTTCCTCACATCGTGCAGCCCTAATGTACACACAACGTACAAACGACAATGCTGTAAAATAAAACATCTGTGTAAACTCAATAGTAGGGCTGTAACAATAAATCGCGTGTCCCATTAAAAAGACCTATCTAAAATCAATTCTGCTCTGTGTTCATAGTTTATACGGAGACGAAGTTTTCAAAAACGTGTAGTTTGAAACCAATCTTCAAAAGGTTGCGATTTCATGACCTCAAAACTTTCCTGGTTTCAGTTGAAAACGTTGTCGTGTAAACGGTCCCTAATACAACACAAGATTTACCTGTCAGACTGGGAGACGCTTGACTCATGGCCACACATCTTTGTGAGCAGAAGAATTCTGTGACACCGTGTATGTTCGTGCCATCAATCATTTGATCTACAAGTTTTATCTCTTGGCAAAAGGGACAGCGAAGCCTCTTGTCACTTTTCTGTAACAAAGTGAGATATGAAAAAGCATTAGTCTCAAGTCTATTAAATTGATTTTAGTAATTCTTTTGGCTTTTGCGACTTTCAATGATCACAAAAGCAGGAAGACAGAAAACCTTCAAAGCGAGAAAAGGAAAATGGGATTGCAATACTAGGAACAAATTCAAACCTGCATTTTCCACTTTAGCATCAAAGCACAAGAGATTTAAACCACAAGCGCTAGCCGCTCAATCAAAGGTTAAAAACAGTTGTTATAAATATGTAGTATAGTATAATTTTGGGTAGTGCTGATGTACCTGTTTGTAAGTTGTGATACATTCAGTGGTGCAGAACTTTTTAATACCATCCTCTATCTGAACCAGGTGATAGTTTCCTGATGCGGTACAATTGCCACAGTTCTCACAGTAGCTCATGTAGAGGTTTCTAGAAGATCTGAAGCGTGCAAAGCATTCATCACTGCACAACTTGTGTACAACACCTAGATGAGTCACTTCATGTTGAATCTGTAATGATAAAAATTCACATTTCAAATCGCATTGCCATTTAACGGAGGGCACTTATTTTATTTTGAGCACTTGGATGCATTTATTTTTCATATTATCTACAGGCAAATACTCATTTCCGGACTATAAATCGCGCTTTTTTCATAGTTTAGCAGGTACTGGAACTTATAGTCAGGTGCGACTTATATGTCAAAATTAATTCATATGAACCAGTAGAAACCATTACCGTCTACAGCCGCGAGAGTCCGCTCTATGCTGCTCCTGTATTTATGTAATTCAATGAATTCAGTGATGTGGAACGACTTTGCGAGCTTGGTGAACTAGATTTGGCTTGTCTTGTTAATTTAGCCTATTTAGCCTCCCAGGTATGCTCGGTATGCTATTGTGTATCGTGTAAATAACTGTTTATGTTACTTTAACATGTACAGACATTTATTCAGCCTGCTGTTCGTGTGGTATTGTTTAGTTTAATAACTTACCTTTTCAGATTAAATGTCTGTTCTTCGGCTTGGATTTTGTGAAATCATTTTCTAAATAAATGTGACGTATAGTCCAGTGCGACTAATATATGTTTTTTCCTCTTAAACACACAATTTTGACTGATACGACTTATACTCTGAAGCGACTTATAGTCCGGAAAATACAGTAATCAAGATTTTTTTTAATCATAACACAAAATGGGTCATAAGGGTCAATGTTTTTGAAATTGAGATTTATCATCTATTTATCATCTGAAAGCTAAATAATTAGGCTTTCCATTGATGTATGGTTTGTTAGGATAAGACAATATTTGGCAGAGACACAACTTATTGAAAATCTGAGGGTGCAAAAAATCTAAATATTGAGAAAATCGCCTTTAAAGGTGCAGTGTGCAACTTTTAGAAGGATCTCTTGACAGAAATGCAAAAAAATATACAAAACTATATTATCAGGGGTGTATAAAGACCTTTCATAATGAACTGTTATATTTTTATTACCTTAGAATGAAACGTTTTTATCTACATACACCGAGGGTCCCCTTACATGGAAGACGCCATTTTGTGCCGCCATGTTTCTACAGAAGCTCTTAACAGACAAACGTTTTTATTAAGTTGTCTCCAACAATGATATGTTTGTCCTGTGTTGGCTACCGTAGCTTCTCTATGCATTTCAAAAGTAATGGGTGAGCTGGGAACTGAGCTGTTGGTTGCAATTTGCAAACTCACCTCTAGATGCTGCTAAAATTTACACACTGCACCTTTAAAGTTGTCCAAATGATGTCCTTAGCAACACATTACTAATGATAAATACATTTTTATGTATTTACAGTAGGAAACTTGCTAAACATCTTCATGAAACATGATCTTTACTTAATATCATAATGATTTTTGCCATAAAGAAAAAAATCATTTTGATTCTACAATATATAGTTGGCTGTTGCTACAAATATACCCGTGCAACAACCAAAAGCATGTTTATTTTTTTCAAAAAAAAAAAAATACATTATATCTCTTTTGAGAATGTTTTTAGCTGTCTTACCTCTTTGACCAGCTTACACACGTTGCAATGTGTTAATTGATCCGGAGGTGCGTCTTCATATCTGTCTTTATAAATGTTTAAACAAACTGGGCTGCAGAATTCCTTAAGTGTATTCATAGAGCCCACGGGAATGGTTATCAAGTCCTTTAGATTTACAATTACCCTGTTGGACAAAAAAAATAAAAAAAATAATTAACACATTAGCATTATTTGAAACATTGACAAGTTATGTTAAGTTATGTTAATAGTCCTAAATTATATACTTTCAAATATTTAAAGTTTCTGTACATGTACATTTTTTATCTATTCTTTCAAAAAAATAAAGCAAATAGTGTCACGTGACTGCCCAAAGAAAAAAAAAGGAAAAATAAAACTATTTAGCCGGTAGCGCCACCCTCTTAGACTCCTCTGTATTCAGGAGAGACTATAAGCCTAGTGTACGCACTTTTCTTAGTGACGTATGACAAATTCGGAGGGCGGGGGCACAGAGCAGCAGCAGAGTAGCCTCGGTAGGCTGCGTAAGTTCTCATCCTGAATGCGGACGCGACTAAAGGGCGATTTATAGTCGTGCATAGGTCCTACGGCGTAGCTACGGCGTAGGCTATCCGTAGCCTGTGAGTAGCCTGACGCGCACCTCACAAAATTTCTAACAGCGCGTCGACTCTACGCGGACCGCAAGCGCTGTGATTGGTCCACCAGAACCTCTCCCGTCAGGTAAAAAAACTGCGTCATAGGTATTTCCGTTTGAGAAGGTGAAAACAAAGATGAGCCATGTTGAGGAGTGATTTAACTCAAACTGCAACATAATTCGCTGTTTATTTACTTCCATCATTGCTGGTCTCAAATTATACACAACAAGTTGCTATTTCTTCTTCGTTTGTGGGTTAACTTGCTTAGCTTCTTTTTCTGTGACTACTGTGGTTACACGCGTGATTACTGCGAACCAGCGGTTTCGCGTGTGTTTGCACGTCAACGGGGACGCAAAGTATAAATGAAAACTGACGCGGAACCTACGCCGTCGCGGCTACGCCGTAGGACCTACGCACGACTATAAATCGCCCTTAAGATGGCGCGCTACTGGAAGGTAGTTATTTATGTTAATAAAGTTTTAAATATGGATATTTCTACAACAACACCGCGCGGATTACCCTCAGAAGACCTTTGTTTATCATTCTGGAGCCGTATGGATTTATTTTGTGAAGGATGGACGCACTTTTTTTTGGACTTGAAGGTCGTGGACCCCGTAACTTCACATTTAATCAACTGAAAGATCTAAAACATTTTCTAAAATATCCGAAAATGTGTTTGTCTGAAAAACGATGGACATATGCAACTCCGACAGCTTGGGGGTGAGTAAATCGTGGGTTTAATATCATTTTTGGCCGAACTATCCCTTTATGAAAAAATATTTAAATATTATGAAGAAACAAAAAATATTACTGAATAACAGACGGCAGAATTATAATTTTTTTAAAGTGAACTACTCCTTTAAAGAGCACCTATTGTCTGATTTACGCTTATATATTTCCTTTAGTGCGTAAGGGTGCATTAGTACATGTTAAAGACATGCAAAAGGTAAAAACCCCAAAGTTAACGACGACACGAGTTATCGTTTCAAACGTAAATCTCTTTTTTTGGACTACAACAAACACACGAATTGTAGGCAACAGTTTACTTCGTGGGCCTGTTGATGTGGACACAACCAACATTATCATAATTCTTTCCGCTTTGATTCACAGCCTGTAAGTTAACTCCTGTTAGCGTTGCAATGTGAGCAAATCTATTAAACATGGTAAGGAGTGTAACATTTACAGCTGACGTCCGAGGTACTCAGGCCAATCACAACGTACAGATTAGCTGGCCAATCAGGCACACGACCACACTTTTCAGATCAGTGAGCTTTGTACAAAATCAGTGCGTTTGAGGAAGGCAGGGATATCTGGAGCTACAAAAATGTACGGTATGTGGAAAAAAATCTGTTTTGTGAACCATAAACCATGCGAACACATTGTAATACACCAAATACACAAACTAACGTTTATTTTTAGCAATGAAATCGGTGCCCCTTAAGTGATTTCAATGACAAAATCTAAAGCAGATAACTAATACTCACTTAAGACAGAGGTGGCAGGTTTTCTTAGGTGCAATAATTGGGGTAAACTGTACCGAGGGTAAACTGAAACTAGTCAGGCAAACGGTAGAGCAAAATAGCTGGTTAGAGCCTTTTCGCTGGAATGCAGTTTGACCCTTCTGCAGGACTTTAGAGCAGCCAGAGCAGCAGATCCGGACAGTGGGTGGGGGGGCATGGATTTGCGGTGGGGGCTGGAGGCGAGGTTGCGACATCATTGGCTGCTGCATCCGAGGTTGGGTGTGCATTTGAGGCTGCATCTGGGCGTTGGGTTGCAGCCGCAGTTGAAGCTGAGCTTGGGGCGGAAGAACTAAAGCCCCCCTGAGTGAAGTAGCCTGGGTCATCACTGGAAATGAAGTCGGCTGGGCGGGTGCCACAGAGGCTGCGGTGAAAAACAACAACTATTTGTTAGAAGAACTGGAAGGTCCTGCATGGCATGTTTTGTGCATTAAAATGTTTTAGGCAAAATTTATGCAAATGTAGCGGTTAATAACCATGTAGCTATATATGACCAGTCACAGAAAGTAGGGACACAAGTCGGATCTGGGGCATTTTGAGTTATTCATATATTCTGAAAGGGCAGTTTCTAAGCTTTCTAACGATGTGTAACACATGGAAATCTGATAAGATTTGGAGAAGTTGTGGCCATTTGAATTTAACACATTCAAGAAAGAGAATGCTGAGAAATTTGAGAAAGAAAAAAGTTAACACTTTCCCTTTTCCCTGCCTGGAGAGACAATAGGGCTCATTTACATCTCATTTACCTAAGCCATACCCCCTGTAAAGCCGTTTTGAGATACAGATGTTCTACATCATATGTAGTATTTTATTACAGAAGTCCGAATGAACAACATGCAAAAATAAACAGGACTTTTACCTTTGTGGGGATCACAAGTCGAACCCAGTCTGTTTCAGATGATTTTTGTCCACAAATGCGTATAATCCGTGAAATATAGATATATAGTCTATTGTTTACATAAGATTTCGCATGAACTTCTGGTAATTGTATATAATATACAATCTGAGGACTGTTTACATCGTAACATGATTACACTACGGTATTTACGTTCCGTTAAACACATGAACCCGTCTTCAAATTTTGTATTTAGTGAGGTAGTATAATCCAAAAACATAACCGTCGAAAACATGACGTCCTTTAGAGATGTTACCAATCGCTCGCTCGTTCCTTCATTAGCCAATGACTTCATGGAAAATATTGATAGACAAAACATGTAACCAATTATATAAAGAGTTCAGCGATCTCTGTGTAACTTATATGTGTTTGACTTCATGCTGTGCTGCAAGAACTGACACACAGATGACGTCAAAGTACAGCGAGAGCGAGTCGAAATTAAACTGCTCCGTAAGATTTCTTGAAGAGCTCTCGCGGGGCTTTGACGTCATCTGACTGCGGCGCCCAATAAAGTCAGTGACGCGGCTCACGTACCATGCGGCTGACTGTTATTTGTTCCGCCCCAGCTTCTTTTATTTTTCTTTTGTTTTGTGCGCCCGAGCTTCATTTACAGTCTGGGGAGACGCAAGCTATAAGTTTGAAAAAAATAAATAAAACTAAGCAAACATGTCTGAGGAACAGGGCAGCCGCGTCACTACAAGTCACGTGACTTCACGCTCGAGCCGGAAGAGAAGACAATGCTGAATAAAGTCGTAATTCTTGATATTTTTGGACCAAACTGTATTTTCGATGCTTCAACACAATCTTATCGACCCACTGATGTCCCATGGACTACTTTGATGATGTTTTTAATACCTTTCTGCACATGGAAACCGTACATAGATTTTCAATGGAGGAAACAGAAAGCTCTCGGACTAAATCTAACGTTAAAACATCTTAAACTGTGTTCCGAAGATGAACGGAGGTTTTCCGAGTTTAGAATGACATAAGGGTAAGTCATTAATGACATTATTTTCAGTTTTGGGCGAACTATCCGTTATTCAGTAGTCACGCTGTTCCCTTTGGGGGTGGAGGCGAAAACACAAGCTTATCCAGTATGTAAATATACACACAGACAATGACGCCCCCCGCTGCACGCTAGAATCTCCGGAAAAACAAGCCTATTTCAACTGCAAAATGTACGCTTTTAAATATACATAAACTGCTATCTCAAACATGGAGAGGCTTCTTTGTGATCTCAACTAACAGATTCTGCAATAAAACGAAAATCACAAATTTTGAAAAAAAAAACCTTTGATTCTCATTTTCTCAAAACTTGTGCTGCCGACTTGTGTCCCTGGTTTCCGTGACGGGTCACATATTGTTGTTAACAAAGTATTTACTGTTTAAAGGCGGGGTGCATGCTCTCTGAAAGCCAGTGTTTACATTTAAAATCACCTTAACATGCCCCTACCCCATAAGAATCTGGACCTTCTTTTGATAGACCCGCCCAACACATTTGCAACCCAGGCAACGATGATGGTTAGTAGACACGCCCCTTGCTGCTGATTGGCTACAAGTGTGTTTTGGTAGTCTGCCCGACTCCCAAAGTGTGTTTCAAAATTCATGCACCCCGCCTTTAAGTTATTTTACTAAACATTTGTAGCCTACCTTGTCTTATTTGATAGTTGTATGATTGAACAAAAGTCACACTCACAAAAATAATATTAACTAATAATCTGCTGTCAGATACTAAAAGTCTTTACAGAAAGAGAATCATCTGCAAAAATGCAAATGTTATGATCAAAAACTGCACCACTTTTGTTACCTCTAACAGAGAACACAGAGCTTATCCTCAGCTCATCTGAAGGAGAGGCGGCCTGAAATGGGACATAACATTTCTTATTACAAGACACTACTTCTCAATACAGACTGAAGTGAAGACTAAACAAAATCTCACCTCGTTCTCCTCGTTTTCATTACTTTCAATCTCTTGTTTAACATTGCTGGTGTCAGTCTGGGGTAATAACGCTTTATCATAATCCTCATCTATAGGTTCGTCCTTAATTTGTATTACAGGTGAGAAATGGGTTTCTTTATCTGTGCGTTGCCCAGGTGGAGGAGTCTTCTGTACCTGGAAATGACAGACAGTCTTATACTTGATCTGGCAACCGCGTTCAAACAGCATCATACATCTCTATTGTTAAAGGGATGGTTCATCCAAAAATGAAATTTCTGTCATCATTTTCTCATCCTCATGTTGGTCTAAACTTGTGTGAATTTTTTTCTGATGAACACAAAAGAAGATATTTTGATAAATGATGGTAAGCACACAGCTGATTGTAACCATTGACTTCCATAGTAGGAATAAAAATATTATGGAAGTGCTCTTAAGACCGCTGTTCATCTTCGAAACACAGTTTAAGATGTTTTATATTTAGTCCGAGAGCTTGTTGACCCTTCATTGAAAATCTACGTACGGTTTACTGTCCATGTCCAGAAAGGTAATAAAAACATAATTAAAGTAGTCCATGTGACATCAGTGGCTCAGTTAGAATGTGTTGAAGCATCGAAAATACATTTTGGTCCAAAAATTACGACTTTATCAGCATTGTCTTTTCTTTCGCGTTTGTTGTGAAGCGCACGACAAAGCAAAGACTAAAGTCACGTGACTGCAGTGACGCGGCTGACGTGTTATCTGGTGCGCCCCAGCTGTTTGTTTTTTATGCGCCGAGTTCCTTTACAGTCTGAGGGAGATGTATGCTGTAAGTTTGAAAAAAAAAAACTTGGCAAACATGTCTGAGGATAACACGTCATCCGCGTCACTGCAGTCACGTGACTTTAGTCTCACGCATGCGCTTCACAACAGACGCGGAAGAGAAGACAATGCTTGATAAAGTCATAATGTTTGTTATTTTTGGACCAAAATGTGTTTTCGATGCTTCAACACATTCTAACTGACCCACTGATGTCACATGGACTACTTTGATGATGTTTTTATTACCTTTCTGGACATGGACAGTAAACCGTACATAGAATTTCAACAAAGGGTTAACAAGCTCTCGGACTAAATATTAAACATTTTGAACTGTGTTCCAAAGATGAACGGAGGTCTTACGAGTTTGGGCACGAGGATGAGTCATTAATGACATTATTTTCATTTTTGGGTGAACTATCCTTTCAAACATAAGACTAAAGAAGACATGTGATTTAATGGGGTATTCACACAGACAATAATATGCAACGGCAAAGCAGTCAGAAGTTTTCCAAACTTCTTTTTACCCAAACTTACAATGGTATCTGCCGGAGATGTCCTAATTTCAGCTTGTGACGGTGTTTCCTGGATATCTGATGCAGTCAAAAGTAAAAAAAAAAGTAAGACATACACTTTCATATACTGCTTGCCTGTGTTAAACAATAATAAAGATTTTCAAAAGATTTATTTCGGTTTCCTATGGTCATTTGTACCTATAACGGTGTCGGGTGAGGGAATTTCAAAATTTTCCTCAGAAGCTTTTGTTTGCTCTTCATCTGTTTTTGAAGATGCACTGTTAGAGGAACTGTGTTCGTCTACAGTCAGAGAGAAACACATTTTAAGCATTAAAAACAGTTTAAAGTTACAGTATAGTTTAAGTCTAACTCATTTAATTAGTACAATATAGTAAATTAAAGAGTTAGTTCACCAAAATAGTTTTCTTAGTAAATGATTCCAGAAATTCAAACTTGCCTGCATCTGCACCAGTAGTTGGTACTCCATCTTGACTTTCATTTTTATCACCAACACCTTCTTCATCATCGCTGTTTCTTTCTAACTGAGAGTAAACCTGCTGTTTAAAGCTACTGTCCATTTCCCAATCATCTTCATCTGCCCCAAAGACAGGAAGTCCATCAAGCTCGTCATCCATGTTAGGGTCCTCAGACGGAGCTTGACCCTTCGATGTTTTAACCTCCGGTTCTAAAAGACATAAAACAAAATTAAATATACCGGCATGAGAGATTTAACTTTAAACTATCAAGGTAAAAGTGTCTGAGGTACCTGATGACTCCATCTACTCCAAATTCACTAACAGCAGGTTGACTTGCTAAATTATAAAACAAAAAAATAAATTTCAGTTTGGTTTTCTATTATAAAATGCCACTGTTCGAAATATGATATTGTAATAAACAAAAAATCTGATCAAAAGATGTATTCTTTTTTTTAAAACATATCATACAAAATATAATGTACTGCACAGCAGGAATAGCCCGTTTATGTTTGACAGATACACATGGCTATGCTTGAAAGGAAACGCTAACCAAAATAATATTGCGCTACATGTTATATTATAAACAGCAATTTCTAGTATTTTGGAGGCAAATCTCATTCTTCTTCGACAGTGATAATGAAAAGGTGACGTATTTCCCGTTCCCTGGCTGTGTATGCGACCCAACAGACCATAATTACTGATACTGTATACATTTCTTAGTGTAAATGTATTTTATTGTTAGTTTCAGCACTGTTACATAAATATATTATCCCACATACGTCTTTATTACTATATAATAAAACATATAAAAAGTAATGGGATTACACTGCATGTGCATTGAGAGATGCACTATGCAGATTCCCTGCACGCTTGCGGGCATCTGCATTTAGGAATGCCTCATGCATGATTGACACTGCTACGTTGATAACACGCCGGATGTTCTTCTATTAGCCAAATCCGTGCACACGTTTATTAATTACTACATTTTGGACATACATTCTGACTATAAATCTATTGATCATCGACATTCCGCTCATAGACCTGCATTACACACGCGCATGCTAGCAGGCTAGATATGAGAAAGGCTATTCTAACCTAACGAGAAGTGTGCTCTTAAATATACTTACGTAGAAATAAGTGTCGATTGTCAAATGGGGACTTGCATGCGTATTCTCAATCTGTTATGTCTTTGAAATCTTGACTTTGTGTGTACGTATGTACAAAGCCTTTCACTGAAGCAACAGCGGGAATCAACCTCCTACTGGTTTCCCAACAACCCGCACTTCGTTTTCTGCCCCCAAGTGTCAGGGAGGACACAATGCAGTGAAACAATAAAAAAAACATAATAAATAAAAACGTCTGTCGTTAAATATTATTTAAATATTTAAAATCATAATGTTATTTTACTTTTTAGAAATAATGTTTGCTTTGGTACAGACATTGACTAATATATTATAAAAAAAAAAACATTTCGGTACTTTCCGGTTGCTCTTTGCTGACCATTTTAAGATTTTAGCAGGTATTGGATTTTTGAAGTCTGTAAATATTAACACATATTTAAATCGTATAAATATTACAAATAACAAGCTTTAATAAGATAATAACATTTTTATGTAACAAAATGTATTTGACAGCACAGAATCTGAACAGATTAGCAATTTAAAAAAACGCGTTTAAACCATGCATAAATTAATTTCAGAAAGGGATCATATGCAGCATTTACGTATTCTTTTTACTTAAGTTAGTTAACTTAATTTGCTTCGCTACAAACACACTTTTATTTTGAAAGCAAAATCTCTTGTTAAAATACTTCCGGTCGCCCAGCGCTGCATATTTGGAGACTTGAGCAGGTTGTGGCAGTTTAATCTGAAGTCTTTAAATATTGACACGTTTATAAATCGTTTTGTCTCGCAAAGGGATGTTTCGCAGAAAGCTTGCAGCTTTAGAGTACCACAACCCGACGGGATTTGATTGTAAAGGTAGGAGTCAATTGACAGCCAAAAGACGTCAAGATTTCAATGACGTGTGGCCACCTCATGTTCATGATCATGTATCTGCATTATTATACTAAAAACTTTAAATAAAGTAAACCTGTCAGTTCTGATCAAAATAAAGCGTTTAAAGTGACTAGTCCGTCATTTTCCTGTTTAAACCAATATGGCTTATTCGGTGTCAAGTCAACCAGAGAGTTCCGTGTCAAAATGTTTATATTAATCATTATTTTCTCATAAAATATATGTTTATGGTGTGAAAAGCAAAATTTCATAGATGAATATTTACTGAGTAACTTTACTTGATTCTGTAGAGGGGTGTCAAAATGTCAATTTCACCTAAAATCTGAAGGGCAAATGAGGTGAAATTTATTTTTAAAAGATGTTAGTATCATTATTTTATGAATACATACTCAGTGCTAGATCTATTAGTAGAGTAATTTTACAATTCCACGTGACAATTCAGACATGCAAACTAGTAAAAAACCAATTGTCGGCCACTTTACATATACAGATAGCGGATAATTTATTGTACTGGGAAACTTGGTTGATTTGACACAGAATGACCCAAATTTGTTGGCCAGAATAATTCTTGTTATACTTGTGACTGTGCTCTATGTAAATATTATAATGAGAGTTTTCTAATGTTTATGCAATTTACCCCATGCAGATGAAACAGAATTCAGAAATTTCATAGTTTGGCTGGAAGATCAAAAAATCCGTCACTACAAAATCGAGGACAGAGGAAACCTCAGAAACATCCCCAGCTCAGACTGGCCTAAATACTTGGAAGATGTGAGTTGGAAGCCTATTATATATATATATATCCTAAAATCAGTGACAAATATAATTTTTTTTTATTTATGTGTAATGTTTATTTCATGCTTTCTAGTACCTTCAAGATCTGAAGTGTCCATTCAGCGGTAAAGAAAGACCGGAGATCGTTGACTGGCTTCTGGGTCTTGCTGTTCGTTTTGAGTATGGAGATAATGGTATGATTCATTTAATGGGGATAATAATAAATATTTGACCATTCCCAGTGAAAAATGTATGTTGATAAAATGTATATCCTGAATGCCCTGTAAGCTGCTTTGGATAAACGAGTCTCTAAAATGCAGAAATGTAAATGTATAGTGTAATGACCAATGAGTAGGATCTTTATTGAGTAGAATCAATGAGTAGGATTTTTATTCTAGTGGGATCAATAAATGTCTTTATCCTAAACCCCATTCACACAGCACTTTGGTCCAAGAAAATTTCCCTAAAATTGGCAGAGAGGCTCCTGTGTGAACATAAACACGTCATGTAAATGTTCTGGGATCGCTTCTGTAAAGAGGATCTAGTAACATTGCCGTAACATTCACAGAACACATCCTGTGTAAACAAGAGGCAGAGACAATGCCGTAAGGGGTGTGCCGTAGTGAGGATGCGTCAACACGAATTTATGGTTCGGCTCCTTGAAACAGGGATTTAAACGCAGATCAACATTCACAACAAGGAATGTCGGCAAACTGGACTGAAGCAGAGATCAGGGAGCTTGTCTTTATCAGATTCAGCGCTGAAGCTGAGATCATTCAGTAGTATGACAGAACAGCGCATCACGCGCTCCTTATGATCTTGTCAGAAACAAAAATGCACGAGCGTGGTTTTTCGAGAGAGAAATTATTGATAATCAGCAAAGTTCAGACACTGTGGGAAAAAACTACCAAGTGGAGAACTTTCGTGCAATATGTCACGTTTCTTTACGGGATCTTTACTGTATGTATGTTAATAATGCACGCATAAATCCTGGAAAAACACTGGCAGTGTGAATGAACCAGACAAATCCCGAACATGTTTTCTGTGTATTTTCCGTAATCTCTGTGTGAAAATGATCAATGAGTAGGATCTTTATCCTAGTGTGATCAATAAAGTACCTATCTATGTTCCTTTCTGGAAGCGTTCTAGAAATTGTTCTTACACAGACCACTAGATGGCAGTATTTGCAAAGTTTGCAATTTTACAGTACAGATAATTACACCTACACAGCATATGATTGCATATTTTTAACCCATTTATCTTTAAAGATTCTGGTTAGAATAAACGTGACATATCAGACTTTTTCATGATTTAAGTAATATAATTGGGTCCCCAGTGCTTCTATTAACCAAAAAAATGTGAAAAAGATCAACCATTCTTCTTCAAGCATGTGAAAAAATAGGTTATTGAAATTTGGCTCCCCTTGTGATGTCAGAAGGGGATAAAACCACCCCATAATCTGAACAATCCAACCACAGCACTGCCATTTAGTGCAGAGATCAACTTATTTGCATGTTAAAGGACACACCCAAAACGGCGCAATTTTGCTCATACCTACAAAGTGCAAATTTTAACATGATATAATAAATTATCTATATGGTATTTTGAGCTAGGACATCACATACATACTCTGGGGACACCAAAAATTCATTTGAAATCTTGTGAAATGTTCCCTTTAAAACAGTTTTCTCTAGGTAGAGAATGATGATGTTTATGATATCTCTTTATGAACTGTGTAAGTTTGATAACTTATAAAATGCTTTCTATCCTGCATTCCAATGACCACTTGATTTATTTGGCTTTCCAACAGTTGAGAAATATCGAAACTGCAAACCTAAAAAGGAGGCGGCCAATGATGCTCAGAAGCCTGCCGACCCGTTGATAAATTTGGACAGTGAGTGATCATTCTCTCTCTCTCTCTACATCTCCTATGCATTATGTTTAGTCTCCTGTTGTTGTGAATTGGAGGAGGCTGATTAAAGAAACCAGTTTGAGCCCTAAAGTGGCTTTTCAAGTACATCTGAACTAAACGAACACACACCCACCTCTCTCCACAACCCTCAATAAGTGGGCTGAACTGAGCCAGTGACCCACAGCTAGTGTCTGTATGCTGATTATAATAGGCCCACAAAAAAAACCCTAAGAGACATTACTTGAATCACACTCATTGTTTTTTTGCACTATGACTATTATAGTCATGGTTTGTAAGCGGTATTGTTGGCTTTTTATATAAGAGTAAATACGCTGTGGCAGTAGCCCATGTTGTGAGATTGTTTTCAGCGATCATGTATTTGCTTGTCATCATTAATTCAACTGATTGATTGGTTTAAAGAGCTGTTATTCTTTAAAAAAATTAGATTTTAGGATTTCTTGGAACAGTAAATGAATTGCAGGCTCTGTGTTTGAGTTTATAGAGGGTTATCTGTACTCCTGCACGAGTAACCCTTTAAACATTTATCTCTTGCAATGTAAATATTGTGAATATTCTTTCTAGGTAACGATCCAGATTTTAAGGCTGGCGTGTTGGCCCTTGCAAATCTTCTTAAAATTCAACGACACGATGACTATTTAGTATTGCTTAAAGTAAGTACTATATAAGCAGTAAATAGTTTGAAAGGTTCTTTTGTATTTAGTCCAAATCATAAAATAAACTAATGTATTTGTTGTTATTATAGGCCATTCGAATTCTGATACAGGAACGTCTGACCCCTGATGCAATCGCAAAGGCCAGTCAATCAAAAGAGGTAAATGTGTTACAAGCATTTTAATATAATGAAATCAATCTGTTCGAGTGCATACATTTGTTTCAAATTTGTTTTCTGGTCTTTGTAGGGTTTACCTGTTGCTCTGGACATGCATATTTTAGGATTTGATACTGGAGGTACGGGGCTTTTAATATATATTCACACAAAGTTCGATACAGTGCACCATTATGAAACTTATGCTGCTTACACACCAAAAATGATAGCATCATGCAAATTTTCAGCTTGTTGAATATTTTAAACTTGCGCAGAAGACACGTTTGAGGCAAGTAGTGCCTGTTCACGCCAATCACGTCACCCAAATCGCGCAATTTACGTCACCCCCGCACACATTCACGTCTGCTTGTGTCTTTGCATTGACTTTGTATGTAATCTGTTCAAAACATTGAGTTTTAATTAGCTTCTGGTGTGTACACAGCATTAGGCTACGTTTACACATCAGTGATGTAGTGTAAAAACAAAACACTTTTTCTTTTTACACACATGACAACATTGTCAAAAGGATCCACGAAAATAACTTAAAAAAGCTGTGTTATTATGTGTGCCAGGCCATTAGATGGCGATGTTACCTTGTTAAGAAACACTACATGCCTGTACGTCACAATATTTACAGATTTGCGTTTTAGACGTCTTTGAAGTTTTTCAAAAAATTTGTACATTTTTAGGACCCTAAAGCTAGAAGTATTGTTCCGTTTTTACGCATACATAAGGGTCCGCTTACAATGTGCGTGATGCAAATTTCATAATCGGTATAGGAAGTGCACCAGCAGATTTTTGTTTTGCTTTGCCTGCGTAGGTCGTGCATGCACGTAAAGGAAAATGTAGTATGTAGCCCAGGAGATGCATTTGCATTTTGTCACAATGTGCATGCATCAAACATCTGTGTATACGTACGATTCAAATAAACTATGCTTTGCAAAGCTGTTCGTTCAACCATGCATGTACGTTTTTGCGTACATGTAAAAAAACTATACTTCGGGCTTAAAGCACCTTTGTCGTGTAAACGAGCAGCCAAACCGCATAAAGTTTCCCATTTCTGGTTAAAAACGTGTAAGCGGCCCCCTAAGTGCAAAAAATGTGATTGTTTCAGATGCGACTCTGAATGAAGCAGCCAGGATCCTTCGCTTACTTCACATCGAGGAGCTCAGAGAGCTACAAACCAAGATCAACGAAGCCATTGTAGCGGTTCAGGCTATTATTGCTGACCCCAAGACAGACCACCGTCTAGGAAAGGTGGGCAGATAAAAACATCTGCCTGGACTTTGATGGAAAGACTCCACATGAGATGCTTTGTGAAATATGCTTGTTTTCATTAACCGCGCCACAGAAATTTCCTGGGAAGTCAGTGGAAAAAACAAAAACAGTTTTTTTTCTTTATTATATTTTTGTTTTGCCCTGTAATTTAAAGATGCAAAGATTTGTTGGGAAAGTAATTTGTACTCTGAATGTGGAGGCACTTATGAATTGTCAGATGGATTACACAAAAATGGGTTACATGCTTTTGTTGCATAATAAAACGTAATGGCCATACTGTACCATATTTTGTTTTACCACTGTAGCAAAAAATCCTAACCTTATATTAGTTTATCTCTCATACTGTGCATATTTAGGAAAATAATCTTTGCAGGGCCAAAAAGTCTAAAACATTCTGTGAACAGACATTTTTACATTGTCAGTCCAATTTTATTTAATTTTATTGACTCAGTCTAGACCACAAAAGTCATAAGTAGCACGGGTATATTTGTAACAATAGCCAAAAATGTATTGTATGGGTCAGAATTATACATTTTTATGCCATAAATCTTTAGGATATTAAAGGTGCAGTGTGTATTTTTTAGAAGGATTTCTTGACTGAAATGCAAAAAAATATACAAAACTATATTATCAGGGGTGTATAAAGACCTTTGATTATGAACCGTTATGTGTTTATTACCTTAGAATGAGACGTTTTTATCTACGTACTCCGAGTGTCCCCTTACATGGAAGTCGCCATTTTGTGCCACCATGTTTCTACAAAAGCCCTTACTGGACAAAGTTTTTTACTAAGTTGTCTCCAACGAGGACCTGTTTGTCCGGTGGCGGCTACCGTAGCTTCTCTATGTGTTTCAAAAGCGAGAGGTGAGCAGTGGACTGAGCCGTTGGTTGCAATTCACAACCTCACCACTAGATGCCGCTAAAATTTACACACTGCACCTTTAAGTACATTTCTGGCATAATTTTATAAAAAAATTATTTACTTTTAGAAATATCTGTCGCTAATAGGGCTGCATAACGATTAATAAGTAACTAATTATATGTATTTGTGTATATATATATATAAAAGATACACACACACAGGCATGCATGTATGTTGTATATTTAAAAAATATTGGAATATATTATATACATTTAAAAATATATAAATACTTAATATATAAATATTTATAGTTTAAAATTATACATGCATGTGTGTTTATTTATGTATACATAATTATTATACATAGTACACACATATATGATGTAAACAAAAACTTTTATTCTGCAAATGACTTCATTTGGACAACTTTAAAGGTGATTTTCTCAATATTTCGATTTTTTTTTAACCCGTAGATTTCAGATTTTTAAATTGTTGCATTTCGACCAAATATTGTCATATCTTAACAAATCATCAATAAAAAGCATATTTATTCATGTTAAAATCTCAATTTAAAAAAATGTGACCCTTATCCAGGTCACATATCACATTTTAATGTGTTTTATAAAATATAAAACATGATTATAAAGGATAGTTGGATTAAAGACCAGTGCAATTTTTAAAAATTGCACTTTAGTTTATTTATTAACAGAAATAACACAACTTAACTCTGGGGTTCTTATGTTTTTGGGTTTATTTATTTTTTTAACAAAAAGTCACATACAAAAGTACAGTAGAAAGAAATGAGGTATAAAACAAATTTACAAAACTATTTTGAAAAAAAAATATTCATGTTCACGTTTGTAAATTTGCACATTTGATGAAACTCGGGATTCTCTTCTTTCATCTCCTCTGAGATTCCCACAGTCCGCAAGTACTTCAAGACTTGCCTAAAATAGCACCATGTAATATTGGCTCTGTCATTAGCATCTCCCTATAACAAAAAAAAAAAACATTTATAGATGTTTTTAAAGCCACGTTTTATCTTTTCTGCTCTGGAAAATTGCCTTTTTACAAGCAATTGAGACTAAATAAAGGTACAAAAGCCGTCACTGGTGCAGTACCCTTTTTAAAAAGCATGGGTGCATATTAGTACCTCAAATGTACATATTAGGAACTTTAAAAAGAAACAGTCCCAGTGACGGCTTTTGTACCTTTATTTTTGAGACTCACGTATAACAACTTAGACTGTTTTTAACTCTATAAAGATCTGAAATGCTTTGAAGTGTTTCTGCGACACTGATGTTTCGTCACCTCTTTCAAAACTACAGTGATTTGAAAGCAGGTGCCTTCTACTTTTCTCTTAAGTGCCAGGAGCAGACAACTCATGTCTGAGATATTTTGTTCTCTGTCATTTGCTTAAAAAGAAAAGGTTACCCATATTTTGCCTGCATGATGAACTTGTCACAACATTTGACACTTTTAGACATGTCTGCACGGGTACTGTCACAGGTACGGGTACGCTGGACTCAGATAAAATCCTGTCTTGGCTTGCAATATTCTAGAAGTTTAGTCTAGTAGGAACTTTTTATAGAGTACCTCTGCATTGAATACAAATGTGACCCAGTCTGAGAAGCCAGCTTAAAGGAAAACGCCACAGTTTTTCAATATTTGACTATGTTCTTACCTCAACTTAGACAAATGAATACATACCTATCTTTTTTCAATGCATGCACTTTTAATCTTTGTACAGCGTCTCGTGAATGTGTTAGCTTTTAGCCTAGCCCCATTCATTCCTATGGCTCCAAACAGGGATGAATTTAGAAGCCACCAAACACTTCCATGTTTTCCCTATTTAAATATGAGTAGTTACATGAGTAAGTATGGTGGCACAAAATAAAACTTTTGTTTGGAGCCATAGGAAAGAATGGGGCTAGGCTAGATGCTAACACATTCAAAAAGCGCTGTACAAAGATTAAAAGTGCAGGCATTGAAAAAAGATAGGTATGTATTAATTCATCTAAGTTGAGGTAAAAACATAGTAAAATATTGAAAAATTGTGGTGTTTTCCTTTAAGTTTTCTACCTAAAATCATCCTACATAATGTAAAAATATAACCTTGATATCTTTAATATTGACTGAGGTCATGTTTAAGATTGAAATCAATAAGTAAAATCAAACTTTGATGCTTTTAATCTCATAATTATATTATGCGCTGCAAAAAAAAAAGATTTTCTTACTCAGTATTTTTGTCTTGTTTTCAGTAAAAATATCTTAAAATTCTTAAATTAAGATGTATTTTTTAATGAGCAAAATGACCTAGGAAAAAAAGTCTAGTTTTTAGACAAAAAATATAAAATTTTAGTGAATTACCTGAAGCAAAAAATCTGACAATGGAATAAGAAAAATATTCTTGAATTAAGTGTTTATAAAAAAAAGTAAACTTATTTCAAGAAAAAGTTTCTTATTCCATTGGCAGATTTTTTCTTGTTTTAAGCACTAATTCGCTTACATTTCATATTTTTGTCTAAAAACTAGACTTATTTTCCAAGGTCATTTTGCTCATCAAGAAAATACATCTTAATTTAATAATTTTTAGATATTTTTAATTAAAACAAGACAAAAATAGTAAGTAAGAAAGTAATTTTTTACAGTGTGAGACTACACTGCAAAAAATGATTTTCAAAAAAAAAAAATCTTAGTATTTTGTTTTCAGTAAAAATATCTAAAAATTCTTAAATTAAGATGCTTTTTCTTGATGAGCAAAATGACCCAAGAAAATAAGTCTAGTTTTTAGACAAAAAAAATATTAAATGTAAGTGAATTAGTGCTTAAAACAAGAAAAAAATCTGCCAATGGGGTAAGCAGAAGAGAAATTCAAGAAAAAATCAAGAAATTATTTCTTACCCCATTGGCAGATTTTTTTTTGCTTGTTTTATGCACAAAATCACTTACATTTAATATTGTTGGTGTAAAAACTGGAATTATTTTCTTGCTCATCAAGAAAAAGCATCTTAATTTAAAAAGTTTTAGATATTTTTTACTGAAAACAAGTACTAGTACAAAATACTAAGATTTTTTTTCTTGAAAATAATTTTTTGCAGTGTAGTCTGAATTTAACAAGCAGGGTCACAGACATCAATCCTTAACAACCGTATACCTTTATAAACAGTGCGGAGGAGCAACTGTAATTCCATACAGATGAGATCTCTGATCAGGTAGGAACTCATCTGTAAACTGACTGTCACGTCCAAGACTAATAACCCCATCTCTGAAACATAAGACAACCAAAAGAATGAAATAAACACATCACAGTACAATGATCGCTAGGTTTAAAAAACAAAAAGCATAAAACTGATACCTCCTCCAGTCTGTGTAATAGTAGTGATTGGCATAGGACACCATGCTGAATGGGTAGTTTAGATTACTGTGTATCACACGTCTGCCAGTCCCATTCGGTGATATACATTCTAGCCTCTTGGTTCCTGTCCATCACAAAAATAAAATATCCAAAATTGCACACATAGTGAAAAAGCCAAAAATTAAACGTTACTGTATGTGGGTCTAACTTTATTGTGGGTCTGTAAGGTCGTACCTGCATCGGCCCAGCAGACCTGTCGTGTGGTGGTGTCATAAATCAAAGCGTTGGGCAAACCGATGCCATCCCGCACCAGAACTCGTCGGTTGTGCCCATCCACAGTGGAGCTTTCAATTTTAGGAGATTCTCTATTCCAGTCGGTCCAATAGAGGGTTCTGTAAGAAGACCAGGTTTTGTGAAAAGGATTGACTGCCAACGATTGACCTTTATAGTTTACAACTAAATCTAGAAACTAACAAACTACTCTGCGTTGTTTAGCATTGATTTAAACAAAAGCCTGGGAGAGAAATGATGTCCTGATAACAGTGAATAAAACCTTAGGTCTTCACTCAAAAAAAAAAGGTACAAAAGTTGTCACTAGGGTGGTACCTTTTCAAAGAGGTGCATATTGATACCTCAAAGGTACACATTTGTACCTTAAAGGGAAAATATTGGTACATATCCATACCAAAATGGTACTTTTTCAACTTTTGTACCATTATTCCTGAAAGAGTTATCGGTTATCCTGAATCCGTATTAAAAGGACAGCTAATACCGTTCCATCCCTAGAGATTTTTAAGCATGAAATCACAATTTCACACTATTTGAGACATATGATACATAAAACAAAAACATCTTAGCTTACATGTTGGCTCTAAATGCAGTCTCGCATGACTTCTTGTAAGATTTGTTAGTTTTCTTTCAATATAACAAACTTCCATCTAGATAGCTGGTTAATCTAAACCATCACCTCACGCACTCGGTCATTTATGCGCAAACACGAAAAACTAATTAGCCCGAGGAGTAAATTTCCGCACCAACAAACATAAAACATGCATGTGTAGTTCTTCTCATGGCCCATGAGGTTTGTATTATATCTCTGTCCTCCACCCGAGCTGGGGCGTTCAGCTCCAGATGTCGTGTTTTTGGACTTGCTGGCCCACACGTTGCCTGGCCTCCCCTGAGACTAGAGAGCCAAGCCAGACACCGAAGCAACACGAACATCTGGGCCCATTTGTACCATTGCTTTCTAATTTTCTCGTCATGCTCGCTCGCTCGCTCTCAATCTCTCAATTTGTACCTTGTCTTGTTCTCTCGTTCGTCCTTTGACATGCGCTAACTTTCTTACTCTACACTATGCACAACAGATTTTTGGTACGAGGGTAGAAGTGTACTTGTAGGGACAAATGGGAAGGAAATGAGGAAGAGGAAATGAGGGTTAATTAAATGGAGATGCCCAGACATTGATACTTGAAGAAATAGTTTGTTAGTCATTTGGATTGCTTTAATGATGGATGTACAGTATGTACATTTTGGGGCTTCGACAGGTCCTATATATGAACAGGAGGTGAAAGACAATTTATAAAGAAAAACTCTGAAGTAAGGAAGTCATTAACATCTAAGATCATTATTGGGTGAAGTATCCCTTTAATATTTAATGTAAAAGTACAAAAGTTCATGGGTTCAATCCTTAACTGATCAATAAGGTTTCTTTAGATAAAAGTGTCTGCCAAATGCATCAATGTAAAGCCAAACATACAAGCTTTGGTCAATTTAGTAACATCAAATCCTTAGAATAAGATTATAATAAGGCTTTCATGGTTTGGCACCAATGTGTGTAGCAAATAACTTACATTGACTTGATATGCTCACAGATAAAATGGTACAAAAGAAGTTACTGGGATGGGATGGCACCCTTTAGGTACAGATATGTATAGATTTGGTAAAAAAATGTACATCTGATGTACTAATATACACCATTTAGGTACAGATATGTATAGATTTGGTACCAATATGTACCTCTGAGGTCCAAATATGCACCACTTAGGTACAGATATTTATAGATTTAGTTCCAAATGTACCTCTGAGGTCCAAATATGTACCCTTTAGGTACAGATATGTGTAGATTTAGTACCAATATGTCCCTTAAAAAGGAATAATATGCACCCTTTAGGTACAAATATGTATAGATTTGGTCCCAATATGTACCTCTGAGGTCCAAATATGCACCACTTAGGTACAGATATTTATAGATTTGGTACCAAATGTACCTCTGAGGTCCAAATATGTACCCTTTAGGTACAGATATGTGTAGATTTGGTACCAATATGTACCTTTAAAGGGAATAATATGCACCCTTTGGGTACAAATATGTATAGATTTGGTACCAATATGTACCTCTGAGGTCCAAATATGTACCCTTTAGGTACAGATATGTGTAGATTTGGTACCAATATGTACCTCTGAGGTCCAAATATGCACCCTTTTAGGTACAGATATGTGTAGATTTGGTACCAATATCTACCTTTAAAGGGAATAATATGCAAACTTTAGGTACAAATATGTATAGATTTGGTACCAATATGTACCTCTGGGGTCCAAATATGCACCCTTTAGGTACAGATATGTGTAGATTTGGTACCAATATGTACCTTTAAAGGGAATAATATGCACCCTTTAGGTACAGATGTGTATAGATTTGGTACCAATATATACCTCTGAGGTCCAAATATGTACTCTTTAGGTACAGATATGTATAGACTTGGTATCGATATGTACCTTTAAAGGGAATAGTATGCACCCTTTAGGTGCAAATGTGTATAGATTTGATACCAAATGTACCTCTGAGGTCCAAATATGTACCCTTTAGGTACAAATATGTATAGATTTGGTACCAATATGTACCTCTGAGGTCCAAATATGCACCACTTAGGTACAGATATGTGTAGATTTGGTACCAATATGTAACCTTAAAGGGAATAATATGCACCCTTTAGGTACAGATAAGTGTAGATTTGATACCAAATGTACATCTGAAGTCCAAATATGCACTGTTTAGCTACAGATATGTATAGATTTGGTACCAATTTGTACCTCGGAGGTCCAAATATGCACCCTTTAGGTACAGATGTGTGCAAATTTGGTACCAATATGTACCTTTAAAGGGGAAAATATGCACCCTTTAGGTACAGATATGTATAGATTTGGTACTAAATGTACCTCTGAGGTCCAAATATGCACCCTTTTAGGTACAGATATGTGTAGATTTGGTACCAATATGTACCTTTAAAGGAAATAATATGCAAACTTTAGGTACAAATATGTATAGATTTGGTACCAATATGTACCTCTGGGGTCCAAATATGCACCCTTTAGGTACAGATATGTGTAGATTTGGTACCAATATGTACCTTTAAAGGGAATAATATGCACCCTTTAGGTACAGATGTGTATAGATTTGGTACCAATATATACCTCTGAGGTCCAAATATGTACTCTTTAGGTACAGATATGTATAGACTTGGTATCGATATGTACCCTTAAAGGGAATAATATGCACCCTTTAGGTACAGATAAGTGTAGATTTGATACCAAATGTACATCTGAAGTCCAAATATGCACTGTTTAGCTACAGATATGTATAGATTTGGTACCAATTTGTACCTCGGAGGTCCAAATATGCACCCTTTAGGTACAGATGTGTGCAAATTTGGTACCAATATGTACCTTTAAAGGGGAAAATATGCACCCTTTAGGTACAGATATGTATAGATTTGGTACTAAATGTACCTCTGAGGTCCAAATATGCACCCTTTTAGGTACAGATATGTGTAGATTTGGTACCAATATGTACCTTTAAAGGAAATAATATGCAAACTTTAGGTACAAATATGTATAGATTTGGTACCAATATGTACCTCTGGGGTCCAAATATGCACCCTTTAGGTACAGATATGTGTAGATTTGGTACCAATATGTACCTTTAAAGGGAATAATATGCACCCTTTAGGTACAGATGTGTATAGATTTGGTACCAATATATACCTCTGAGGTCCAAATATGTACTCTTTAGGTACAGATATGTATAGACTTGGTATCGATATGTACCTTTAAAGGGAATAGTATGCACCCTTTAGGTGCAAATGTGTATAGATTTGATACCAAATGTACCTCTGAGGTTCAAATATGTACCCTTTAGGTACAGATATGTGTAGATTTGGTACCAATATGTCCCTTAAAAAGAAATAATATGCACCCTTTAGGTACAAATATGTATAGATTTGGTACCAATATGTACCTCTGAGGTCCAAATATGCACCACTTAGGTACAGATATGTGTAGATTTGGTACCAATATGTACCTTTAAAGGGAATAATATGCACCCTTTAGGTACAGATGTGTGCAAATTTGGTACCAATATGTACCTTTAAAGGGAATAATATGCACCCTTTAGGTACAGATAAGTGTAGATTTGATACCAAATGTACATCTGAAGTCCAAATATGCACTGTTTAGCTACAGATATGTATAGATTTGGTACCAATTTGTACCTCGGAGGTCCAAATATGCACCCTTTAGGTACAGATGTGTGCAAATTTGGTACCAATATGTACCTTTAAAGGGGAAAATATGCACCCTTTAGATACAGATATGTATAGATTTGGTACTAAATGTACCTCTGAGGTCCAAATATGCACCCTTTTAGGTACAGATATGTGTAGATTTGGTACCAATATGTACCTTTAAAGGAAATAATATGCAAACTTTAGGTACAAATATGTATAGATTTGGTACCAATATGTACCTCTGGGGTCCAAATATGCACCCTTTAGGTACAGATATGTGTAGATTTGGTACCAATATGTACCTTTAAAGGGAATAATATGCACCCTTTAGGTACAGATGTGTATAGATTTGGTACCAATATATACCTCTGAGGTCCAAATATGTACTCTTTAGGTACAGATATGTATAGACTTGGTATCGATATGTACCTTTAAAGGGAATAGTATGCACCCTTTAGGTGCAAATGTGTATAGATTTGATACCAAATGTACCTCTGAGGTTCAAATATGTACCCTTTAGGTACAGATATGTGTAGATTTGGTACCAATATGTCCCTTAAAAAGAAATAATATGCACCCTTTAGGTACAAATATGTATAGATTTGGTACCAATATGTACCTCTGAGGTCCAAATATGCACCACTTAGGTACAGATATGTGTAGATTTGGTACCAATATGTACCTTTAAAGGGAATAATATGCACCCTTTAGGTACAGATGTGTGCAAATTTGGTACCAATATGTACCTTTAAAGGGAATAATATGCACCCTTTAGGTACAGATAAGTGTAGATTTGATACCAAATGTACATCTGAAGTCCAAATATGCACTGTTTAGCTACAGATATGTATAGATTTGGTACCAATTTGTACCTCGGAGGTCCAAATATGCACCCTTTAGGTACAGATGTGTGCAAATTTGGTACCAATATGTACCTTTAAAGGGGAAAATATGCACCCTTTAGGTACAGATATGTATAGATTTGGTACTAAATGTACCTCTGAGGTCCAAATATGCACCCTTTTAGGTACAGATATGTGTAGATTTGGTACCAATATGTACCTTTAAAGGAAATAATATGCAAACTTTAGGTACAAATATGTATAGATTTGGTACCAATATGTACCTCTGGGGTCCAAATATGCACCCTTTAGGTACAGATATGTGTAGATTTGGTACCAATATGTACCTTTAAAGGGAATAATATGCACCCTTTAGGTACAGATGTGTATAGATTTGGTACCAATATATACCTCTGAGGTCCAAATATGTACTCTTTAGGTACAGATATGTATAGACTTGGTATCGATATGTACCTTTAAAGGGAATAGTATGCACCCTTTAGGTGCAAATGTGTATAGATTTGATACCAAATGTACCTCTGAGGTTCAAATATGTACCCTTTAGGTACAGATATGTGTAGATTTGGTACCAATATGTCCCTTAAAAAGAAATAATATGCACCCTTTAGGTACAAATATGTATAGATTTGGTACCAATATGTACCTCTGAGGTCCAAATATGCACCACTTAGGTACAGATATGTGTAGATTTGGTACCAATATGTACCTTTAAAGGGAATAATATGCACCCTTTAGGTACAGATGTGTGCAAATTTGGTACCAATATGTACCTTTAAAGGGAATAATATGCACCCTTTAGGTACAGATAAGTGTAGATTTGATACCAAATGTACATCTGAAGTCCAAATATGCACTGTTTAGCTACAGATATGTATAGATTTGGTACCAATTTGTACCTCTGAGGTCCAAATATGCACCCTTTAGGTACAGATGTGTGCAAATTTGGTACCAATATGTACCTTTAAAGGGGAAAATATGCACCCTTTAGGTACAGATATGTGTAGATTTGGTACTAAATGTACCTCTGAGGTCCAAATATGCACTTTTAAGGTACAGATATGAGTAGATTTGGTACAAGGAAATAATATGCATTCTTTTATTTACAGATATGTGTAGATTTGGTACCAATATGTACCTTTGAGGTACTTAGTTTATGCACTCTTTAGGTACAAAGGTGTGCTTTTTGCCACAGTGACAACTATTGTACCTTTATTTTTGAGAGTGTAGATCTCATAATGATGATTTTCGAGCAGTACATACCCTGTAGGAGAGTCTACGATGATGGCTCTAGGGTTGACCAAATCTGTGTCAAACAAAACTCGTCTATCACTTCCATCTAGATTTGATGTTTCGATCTTATCTGGTGTGCTGTCCACCCAAAACAGTTTCCTGCGCGCAACATCTACAGCAAGTCCTTCTGGACTCGTCAGACCTAAAGAAGATTGACATATATAAAAACATTACAACTTTTACAAAATATATTTTCTAGTAATGTATTGCCTATCTTGAATATGTTGAGGTTCCATGCATTGTATGTTTATCATAGCTTTTATTTGCAGAATAAGAGCACCTGTGTTGATGATAATCTCAGGTTCTGATCCTGACTCCAGACCAGCCCGATTAATGGTCCTCCCTGCCAGATCTGTCCAATACACTTTTCTCTCCCTGCAGTCGTAATCGATGCCGACCACTATAGAACCCTGTGAGTTAGAACACGGAGCAGATTTAGTATGCGTATATAAGAAAGCCGCACATTTTGGTTTTATTATCAATAAAGAGCCTCACATGTAGAGCAAGCAACACTGAAGACCTCTGCTTGTCCATCTGTGTGCCATTAAGAGGCAAAACTCCAATCTGCTGACCCTGTGCATAGAGGAGGGATGTGCCGGTTGGGGGCGGGGTCACATCTGGGCGTGGCAAAGGGTGCACGGTGGGAGGGGCCACAGTA
The DNA here is from genome assembly GCF_030506205.2 of Paramisgurnus dabryanus. Taxonomy (NCBI): domain Eukaryota; kingdom Metazoa; phylum Chordata; class Actinopteri; order Cypriniformes; family Cobitidae; genus Paramisgurnus; species Paramisgurnus dabryanus. The sequence goes on along the minus strand of NC_133353.1, from coordinate 3,900,265 downwards.
GGTATACCTATCAAAGAAGGTGACGCATTTGTGACGTCATGAAGCATCAAAATGTTAATTAAATTAATTGACACTGTGCGGTACTCACAGGCAGGTGTCACAGCATCGTGTGAGCGGGTTCCAGGTACCTCACGTCCGTCTCGGTCCACACACCAGCAGTAGGTGCTGTCTCCGTAGCACTGCAGTGGGTTGAACTCACCAGCAGAGTCACACTGTGGCAGATAGCGTTGAGAGTTAGGTTGACCTCCGTAGTGCTCCAATAGACTGGCTCTCCAGCGCTCGCAGACCGTCTCTGGACGCTGGGTGGGTGGCACGATTACTATGGGGAGAGAAACAAGGAACATGTGTAATCCTGTCAGTAAAAACTATTTAGTTTTGCAAATTATTCTGTAGGTTAGCAGACATGGTGGTGCCAGGACGTTCTTGGTGGCAGCTATGGTCACCCCCCTCACCTGAAAACCATAATTTATGTAAAAACTTCCAACAATCTGACTTCAAGATACACAGTTAATCGAATCCAGGACCTTGGCATTGCTAAGTCTACAGTAACAGATATTCTGAGCAAACCCTGATATCTTGTCTGCAGCAGGACATGGAAGTTTATTTATGTAATTTGTCTCTATTTACCGCTCATTTTGAAAGCTCATTTTTTTTCTTTTTTGGCAGTATAACAGAAACAAAAATAGTAGGCATTTGTAACTGCGGTGAAGTGGAATATATTCATGGACAGCGTTGACATGGCCCAAACTGCTCTGCTATTCGTTCTGCTCTGTAATCTCATACAAACACAGACCAGGCTGGACTCTCTGGGCTCTGCTACAGATTACAATGATTACTTGCACATGATGAGAAACTACTTAGCAAATTAGAAAGCCCATAATTTGCAAGCAGCGCTAAAACTTTGACAACAGACGTTGGATGTGGCCATCTAAAACATGGTGTGCATTATAAAACACGAATGCAATGAATCTGAATAAATTTTATTAGACTTCCATGCATGCATGGCATGACAAAATCTCTTTTATGTTCTGAGTTTTTGTTGTAATCAGCCTAGCAAGTCACTAAGTTTTCCTGTAAGTTTGCATTAGTACTTGTATACTTTCCATTAGAACCAGCTAATACATTAGTCTTTTGCAAATGGTTTCCTTACCCGGCTCATCACAGTTTCTCTGTGGGCTTCCGGGCGGCGTGCGAGTGCCCGCTCTCTCCTGACCCGTAGTGTCCACACACCAGCAATAACCTGTGGACCCGTGACACTGCAGCGGTCTGTACTGACCCTCATCATCACACTGAGGGATGAAGGCTCCTACTAAAGGAAGACCATCTCTTCCACCCTGAACGCTGTCTCTATGATGCTCACACTGGGTCTTGGGATGAATAGGATGAACTTAAAATGCACAAAGGAGAGAGAACAGAATGTTATTTCCAAATATGTTATTCCAAAATATTCCCACTTATAAACTCCCAAACAGTTTTCTGTAAAATCGACTTTGTAAAAGGGATATTTTCTAACAAGTAAAACAATTGTCGCCTCTTGAACACTACATCTCCAGCCATTTCCTAACTGTATCCAAACACAATCACGTAGCTAATTTCTTACCCGGCTCATCACAGTTTCTCTGTGGACTTCCGGGCGGAGTTCGAGTGCCCGCTCTCTCCTGACCTGTAGTGTCCACGCACCAGCAGTGACCTGTGGACCCGTGACACTGCAGCGGTGTGTACTGACCCTCATCATCACACTGAGGGATGAAGGCTCCTGGAACACCACCTGTTCCACCCTGAACACTGTCTCTATGGTGCTCACACTGGGTCTTGGGACGAATAGGATGAACTTGAAATACAAAAAAGAAAGAGAACGGAATGTTATTTCCAAATATGTTATTCCAAAATATTCCCATTTCAAAACTCCCAAACAGTTTTCTGTAAAATTGATTTTGTACAAAAGATACTTTCTAACCAATAAAACAATTGCTGCTTCTTTAAAACCACATCCCTTACATCTCCAGCCATTTCCTGATTATATCGAAAACATGGTCAGGTAGCTCATCTCTTACCCGGCTCATCGCAGTTTCTTGGTTGGCTTCCGGCCGGAGTGCGGGTGCCCGCTCTCTCCTGACCCGTAGTGTCCACACACCAGCAATAACCTGTGGACCCGTGACACTGCAGCGGTCTGTACTGACCCTCATCATCACACTGAGGGATGAAGGCTCCTACTAAAGGAAGACCATCTCTTCCACCCTGAACGCTGTCTCTATGATGCTCACACTGGGTCTTGGGATGAATAGGATGAACTTAAAATGCACAAAGGAGAGAGAACAGAATGTTATTTCCAAATATGTTATTCCAAAATATTCCCACTTATAAACTCCCAAACAGTTTTCTGTAAAATCGATTTAAAAAAAAAGATACTTTCTAACCAATAAAACAATTGCTGCTTCTTTAAAACCACATCCCTTACATCTCTAGCCATTTCCTGATTATATCGAAAACATGGTCAGGTAGCTCATCTCTTACCCGGCTCATCGCAGTTTCTTGGTTGGCTTCCGGCCGGAGTGCGGGTGCCCGCTCTCTCCTGACCCGTAGCGTCCACACACCAGCAGTGACCTGTGGACCCGTGACACTGCAGCGGTGTGTACTGACCCTCATCATCACACTGAGGGATAAAGGCTCCTGGAACACCACCTGTTCCACCCTGAACACTGTCTCTATGGTGCTCACACTGGGTCTTGGGACGAATAGGATGAACTTGAAATACAAAAAAGAAAGAGAATGGAATGTTATTTCCAAAAAAGTTATTCCAAAATATTCCCATTTCAAAACTCCCAAACAGTTTTCTGTAAAATCGATTTTGTAAAAAAGATACTTTCTAACCAATAAAACAATTGCTGCTTCTTTAAAACCACATCCCTTACATCTCCAGCCATTTCCTGATTATATCGAAAACATAGTCAGGTAGCTCATCTCTTACCCGGCTCATCGCAGTTTCTTGGTTGGCTTCCGGCCGGAGTGCGGGTGCCCGCTCTCTCCTGACCCGTAGCGTCCACACACCAGCAGTGACCTGTGGACCCGTGACACTGCAGCGGTGTGTACTGACCCTCATCATCACACTGAGGGATGAAGGCTCCTGGAACACCACCTGTTTCACTCTTAACACTGTCTCTGTGATGTTCACACTGGGTCTTGGGACGAATAGGATGAACTTGAAATATATAAAAAGAGAGAGAACAGAATGTTATTCCCAAATATGTAATCCCAAAATATTCCCAATACAAAACTCTAAATATTTTTTGTAAAATTGTACTTTTTTTGTAAAAGCAAATATTGTTCAATGCATTGTAATGTTAAGTATTATATTTTATATATTACCGTCAAAGACACAGCAAAGAGCAAATAAAACTATAGAGGCAGATGAACATGACACTCTCTAAAAATATACAACATTTCAGAAAAGAATGCAGCTTGTTTCTCATTATATGGATGAACTTAATCCTTGAATTTTCAGGTTCTGGCTTGTTTTCCCAAAAATGCTATGGGCCACCAGTGCAGTAGCATTTGGACTTTGTACCAGGTATATATTTTAAAAAGCAAAACAATTGTTGCCTCTTGAACACCACATCCACCACATCTCCAGCCATTTCCTAACTGTCTCCAAACACAATCACATAGCTCATTTCTTACCCGGCTCATCACAGTTTCTCTGTGGACTTCCGGGTGGAGTGCGAGTGCCCTCTTTCTCCTGACCTGTAGTGTCCACGCACCAGCAGTGACCTGTGGACCCGTGACACTGCAGCGGTGTGTACTGACCCTCATCATCACACTGAGGGACGAAGGCTCCTACTAAAGGAACACCTTCTGTTTCAGTCTTAACACTGTCTCTGTGATGTTCACACTGGGTCTTGGGACGAATAGGATGAACTTGAAAAATACACAAAAGAGAGAGAATAGAATGTTATTCCCAAATATGTAATCCCAAAATATTCCCAATACAAAACTCCCACAGTTTACTGTTAAATCATTTCTTTTTGTAAAAGCAAATATTGTTCAACCCATTGTAATGTGAAGCAAATTATTATAATATACCAGTGCAGAAGCATCTGGACTTTGTACCAGGTATATTTTCTAACAAGTAAATTAATTGCTTTCTCTTGAACACTACATCTCCAGCCATTTCTAAACTGTATCCAACGTAGCTCATCTCTTACCTGGCTCATCACAGTTTCTCTGTGGACTTCCGGGCGGAGTGCGAGTGCCCGCTCTCTCCTGACCCGTACTGTCCACACACCAGCAGTGACCTGTGGACCCGTGACACTGCAGCGGTCTGTACAGACCCTCATCATCACACTGAGGGATGAAGGCTCCTACTAAAGGAAGACCATCTGTTCCACCCTGAACACTGTCTCTATGGTGCTCACACTGGGTCTTGGGACGAATAGGATGGACTTAAAAAAATACACAAAAGAGAATAGAATGTTATTCCCAAATATGTAATCCCCAAAAATTCCCAATACAAAACCAGCAAGAGAGAGGAATTTCATTTGAGAGAGGAATGCAGCTTGTGTCTACAACAGAATAAGTTGAATCTCATTACAAATGCATTGCTCAGTATATGGATGAATTTAATTCTTAAATCTTTAGGATCACAGCTTGTTTTCCCAGAATGCTTTGGGCCACCTATGGAGTTGCATCTGGATTTTCTACCAGGGATACTTTCTAACCAATCAAACAGTTGCTGCTTCTCGAACACCACATCCCTTACATCTCCAGCCATTTTGTAATTATATTCGAAACATAGCCAGCTTATCTCTTACCCGGCTCATCACAGTTTCTCGGTGGGCTTCCAGCCGGAGTGCGTGTGCCCGCTTTCTCCTGACCCGTAGTGTCCACACACCAGCAATGACCTGTGGACCCGTGGCACTGCAGCGGTGTGTACTGACCCTCATCATCACACTGAGGGACGAAGGCTCCTACCAAAGGAACACCACCTGTTTCACTCTTAACACTGTCTCTGTGATGTTCACACTGGGTCTTGGGACGAATAGGATGAACTTGAAATACATAAAGAGAGAGAACAGAATGTTATTTCCAAATATGTAACCCCAAAATATTCCCAATACAAAACTTGCAGTTTTCATTAAAAAGTATGGATGAATTTAATCCTCCTTAAATTTTTAGTATCAGAAATAGTTTTTTCCAGAATTTTATGGACCACCTGTGGAGTTGCATCTTGAATTTGTACCAGGTATATTATCTAACAAGTAAAACAATTGCTGCCTCTTGAACACCACATTTCTATCCATTCCTAACTGTATCCAAACACAATCACGTAGCTCATTTCTTACCCGGCTCATCACAGTTTCTCTGTGGGCTTCCGGGTGGAGTGCGAGTGCCTTCTTTCTCCTGACCCGTACTGTCCACGCACCAGCAGTGACCTGTGGACCCGTGACACTGCAGCGGTGTGTACTGACCCTCATCATCACACTGAGGGATGAAGGCTCCTACTAAAGGAAGACCATCTCTTCCACCCTGAACACTGTCTCTATGGTGCTCACACTGGGTCTTGGGATGAATAGGATGAACTTGAAATACACAAAAGAGAGAGAACGTAATGTTAATCCCAAAATATTCCCAATACAAAACTCCCAAACAGTTTTCTGTAAAATCATACTTTTTGTAAAAGCTAATATTGTTCATCACATTATGCATTTTATATCTTACATATCACATGCAAAGACACATCATAGAGCAAAGAAAACTGTAACTGAATGCTATTGGCCAACTGTCGAATTTGTACCAGGGATACTTCCTAACCAATAAAACAATTTCTGCTTCTCGAACATCACATCCCTTACATTTCCAGATTATTTTTAAATGTAGTCAGGTAGTCATCTCTTACCCGGCTCATCACAATTTCTCGGTGGGCTTCCGGGTGGAGTGCGAGTGCCCGCTCTCTCCTGACCCGTAGTGTCCACACACCAGCAGTGACCTGTGGACCCGTGACACTGCAGCGGTCTGTACTGACCCTCATCATCACACTGAGGGATGAAGGCTCCTACTAAAGGAAGACCATCTGTTCCACCCTGAACGCTGTCTCTATGGTGCTCGCACTGGGTCTTGGGGCGACCTCCTATATAGAAGAACAAGACAAAGTCAGATTGCATCAAAGATCCAATTCCTCTTAAAAACCAGATATGACCCTACCGTTCTGAGGATAGCACTGGAAGCCATCACCATGAAATCCGGGTTGACACTGGCAATAGAAAGATCCTGGAGCGTTGGAGCACAAGGCCTGAGCATGACACGGCTGGTTGCGACACTCGTCTACATCTGCACAAAGAAAAAGCTCATTCTGTAAGTCAACAAATCTAACTTCTCAGCATTACTCCACATCAAACATTAACCACAACCCTTAGAATGGGAGTCTAGCCGAAAAGCACAAGACGCCACAATCCTGAGCTGAACAGGAAGAAGAAGAGTTAACTATCTTCTGACCCCCTCGTGTTCTTCAGCTGCGAGTCTCCTACGCACATTCCCTAAATCAGGACATTGGGTCATTGTTTCAAAATACCCCCCTTCCCAAACGTCTCTGGTTACTTCTGCCTCTCTCCGCAATCAGAGAATGATTTTGGGTTTTTGCCAACATTAAGCCTCTGCAACACTTCACATCCCACTGACAAAACACAACACAGCCTGAGTTACACACATTAGTTGCAACCCTTATAGATCGAGTCCATAGCTGTGTTCAGACGGAAAGCATGATGCTTACTGCATAGTCAAAGTCGTGCCACTCGGTGACCGTGTGTTTGCAAAGCCTTCGACGTTATCTTAGTCATGTAGTCTTCTTAAATAGGAAAAGACAGAAATGCCTAATCTTTAACTAATATTAGATTTAATGCATTGTTCCCGTATCTAAGATAAAATAGTCTGCCAGATGTGTAAATATTAAGAATTGACTGATAAATAGGAACACTGGAATGTTCAAGTAAGGCCGAGGTCACAAGCAAGTCTCATACCCTGACATGTTCGTCCATCAAATCCAAATTCAAATCCACTTTCACACAGACAGCGATGGCTTCCGGGCAGGTTGACACATTGCGAGTGAGGTCCGCAGGAGCTCAGACCTTCTGCACACTCATCGATATCTACAATGAGAAAGAAAAACACGATTTTAACAAACCAGGTTGCAGTATTCCTCTTCTAACACCTCTATGCATGCCTTTTGGCCATTGTGTATGTGAAAAGCATTACAAGGTGGTGTGGTGTGTGTCAAGCATGTCTTCAGGTGTTGGAGAGATAAACCATGCCCTGAGATCCTAACATTTGTGATAATAGAAGGACACAGCGGGGGTCTCGTCCCTGTCGGAGTGCGTGAGAACAGGCCCGAGGCTTCGGGTGGGTTACGGGTTGGTCAGCAGGAGACCTGGTTTTGATCATTGCTAATTACAGGGAGGGTTACAAAAAACTCCCCCACCCTCTTTTCTTTCCTGATTTTTCTCTGCTCTCTTTTCTTGGAACCCTTTATTGTATTCTCTAGAATGAGGAGTTGAGACAGGTGATGAAATGATCCTCTAATAGGAACATTCTGCCTGTAAACACACTCATAGCCACACATAACCAGACACAGACATTACCTTTCTGTGTTGGATTAGGATGTTTGATTTAGTTTAGTGTTGATTTGTTCCAAAGAAAAAAAGGTAAAAAAGCAATAGTTAAAAAAATGTACAATTGTGTAAATATTATGTAACCTAAGAGTTAAAATAATTCTATGTAATTCTATCCAGATTAAATTCAACTACTTTAGAGGTGTGATATATTCTCTAAAGGGTTAATGTGGCTTAAGCCTGTAGTATAGTTTGTTTTAACGTGTACGCGAACGTATGCGCACAGCTTTGCAAAGCATAGTCTATTTGCATTATGAAGAGTTTCGTTGCAAAACGAGATAACTCCGTTTTTTTTTTTTTTAAGAAATCTAGTTTTTTGGTTGTGCATTCCAATTAATATCAATTCAACTGCAGTTTGATTTGTTTTGATTTAAACCTTCATAACTTAAAAAATCCAGCTAAGCAGCACCATAAAACAAAATAATAATATGATAACATAATAATAAACATGTTTTGACAAAAATGTTAAAAACGGATTTATCTCGTTTTGCAACGAAACTCTTCATATATATAAATATATAATCTTGACGAAATTTGCATCACGCACAATGTACTCAGACTCTCGCGTATGCGTGAAAACTGAACTATACTTCTACCTTTAAGGCCCAAATATATTTATGGGCTCTATCTTGCACCCAGCGCAATTGACTTTGTCCGTGACGCATGTATCATTCGTATTTTGCCCCGGCGCACAGCGGGTTTTTCCCATCACAGAAGCACGTCGGCAAACTAGGGAATGAACTTGCGCTCCCTGGGTGGTTCAGCGCAAAAAAAGAGGCGTGTTCTGGCGCAAACCATCCCTGATGCTATTTTGCAGTTTCAAAAAACAATTGCGCCACTGACCAGAAAAAAAAAGTTTAAAGTCAGTGGCGCGTTGCGCGTTGTTCATTATGCTATTTTAAGGGCGCATGCTTGACCATAATGTATAGGGTGCACAACGCGCATACACTTTGCTTATCTAATCTACACAGATGCAACAGTTATTTTTGCAAATCATAAATTGTTACACTTAAAAATATTAATACACGAGATAAGGGGAATCATAGTGGTGAGCATTGTGGTGATAGTTTTTATTTATTCTCATGCAAATAACGATTAAAATATTTTCATAACTTTGTTGTGTGGCTGTATTACGTTTATTTTATGTAAATAATAATTAAATGTTTTCATAAGAAACCTTAATGTATATGAACTTGATTTGTAAGAGTACTTTGGGGTTGGACCTTGCTTGCGTTTCTTGGGTCCGATTTCAAAGCCCCCAAACCCTTTCAGCGGTGAGGGTGGACGCAGCGATGTCCTCTGCTGGGGTCAAGTCCTGAGGTAGATCCACCTCCCGTTACACGGCGTGCCCGATTTATGCTGGCAAGCGTGGGATTCCCCCGTACAAGGACGTCGGTCTCCTCGGCTGTGAACCGCTCCTGGAGTGCGCCTGGTAAATCCGTCATAATAATAGCAACCCGCCATGGAACTTGCGCCCTTGCGTTTAAAGGGAATGTTGGATGACGTTCTGATTGGTTTATTTGACGTTACGCCCAAACCACACCTATGAATAATGAACCTACTTCAGACCAACCCCTTATTGATTTGCGCCCGGCGCAAGAGTTATTTCTCACGCCGGGAAAATAGCAACAGCGCCCAAGATCCGCCCACAAACTCACTTGCGCGTTGCGCTTCGCACTTGCGTTTCAGATCGTTAAAATAGGGCCCTATGTGTTTTTTACAGGTATGCAAGTGCACCCCACAGTAATAGGCACAGCGTTACAAAGTATACTTTATTTAACTCGTACATTACAGGTACAGGTTTTTGATGCATGCGCATTGCAACAAATTGCAGTACCTCTCATGGCCTTTACTAAATACTCCTGTATGCGCATGCATGCGCAAATAGGACCGGTTAAAAAAATCCAGTGATGCGTGAACAGTTCGCGCGTATTATTCTGTTAACGAAGAATTTTACAATTGGCGTATGCATGTACACATGTTTTAATTGCGAACGGCTGGGTGATATTCCTAAAATTTGTCATTTCGATATACTTACAAATGTTGAGAATAATCGATTTGGATAATTGATTTAGGCTTTGCACTACTCGTGAGAGTATTTTGGTTTTTTGATCTTAATTTCAAGATTACTCGATTAGTGTTTAGTAAAGATTAATCCAGATTAATTGCATACAAAATAAAAGTGATTTTTTTTGCATAATATATGTGTGTGTACTGCGTGTTATTATTATACACACACACATTATTCATTTTATATTTTAATATTAAATAGTAGGGCTTGGTATCGATTCAGATGTTCCGGATCAATCAGATTTCGATTCATAAGCTATCAGAACGATTCGATTTCGGTTCTCGGTTCGATTCCGATTCACGGAGCGATTTTTATATTATATTCTGTTCGATGAATATAGATTTAATACAAATACTTTATTTATTAAAAAAACAGTGAACATAAGTTTACAAATGGGTAATTAATTAAAATAATTTAGGAGCCACCAACCTGTATATTACACTTTTATATTTTAGGTACACTAAAACAGAACCCATCTCTAATTTTCAAATGCGTACAATTTTGTTAAATACAATATAATTTTGATGCAAGATGAAAAATGTATGCTGAAAAAAGTCAAAACAGTCACATTCCTTGATCAAACAGGATCAGGTTATTTCATAAAAAAAAAAAAACGATTCATGGCCTTTGAGACCACGTTTTAAAAAACGATTAATCGAAAAATCTATTTTTTGCCCAGCCCTATTGAATATATAAAAATATAAAAAAATATATATACACATGTGCATGTTTCTTAAATACATACATAATTTATTGTGTATTTATATTTACATAATAACTACACATAGCACACTCTTATTTTATGCACAAAAAAATCACTTTTATTTTGTATGCGATTAATCGCGATTAATCTTTGCCCAGCACTACTCGATATTCAAAATAATATAATGTGTTCGATCTTCAGCACACTTTTAATAATATAAAATAATATTACATATTAATATATTAATAGGCCTACGCTATTGCTCACTGCATTACAAATATTTTTAGATTAACAATTAAATATAAATTGATGTAAAAAGAAATATAAAAGGAATGATATATGAAATCCTACATTTAAAGATGAAAGTAAACAAATAAATGCTCTGTCATAACAGGATTAGCTAACACAGATCAAGGAGGTCACACATCTGCATGACAACATCTCTTGTCAATGAGGTGTGATTTTCTCTCTTATTCTGAATCAAGGACACATCTGGGCCCTAAGTGCTCCCCATCCAACAAACAGATGAGGATGTGGTCACCGCTTGTATGTCTCAAACAAAACTACGATGTCTTTGCTTGCAAATGCTCCCCAGGCGCACCACAGCCCTACACATCTCCCAAAATCCATCTAAACACTGTCTGGTCTTTCGTATTGTGTGGTTTGGCAACAGTGGGAGGGAGATGATGAGAGACATTAGACTGAGAAAAGACCCTGGGTTTCCTCTACTTTGTATCTGACTCATCGGATAACAAACGGCTGGTGGTGCTAATGCACGGTCGTGATGACCCCCACTTTTTTCTCTGACTGTGGTGTTGATGTTCCGCAGATGCTTGGTTTTAATGAACGTGTAGTGTTACCAGAGTACTAACTCCAGACCCTCAACAGATTAAACATAGTGTCAAACAACCACGACATGAATTTACAGCTCAAGCGTACGTGTTTGGGGAGAAGGCACAAGAAGATTCAAAACAGTCTTTTACCGTAACAGTTGCGACCGTCTCCTCTGTAACCTGTGGCGCATTGGCATGTGAACAGCTCTCCATCGCCCGGCACGCACTGCGCTGTTGTATCACAATCATGATTTCCAGTGTAACAGGGGTTTAAGTTTTCTGGCTCTGGGTCCCCAGCTGTAAAAAGATGAGAATACAACTCTGTGTTTATGAAATCTCATATAATCTATTAAGGAGCCAAAAGTTTTTTTTTTTTTATTAAAAAGTAATGCATTTAAGGGGTCATATCATGAAAATAAAACTTTTCCCATGTTTAATTGCTGTATATGGGTCCGCAGTGCTTCTGTCAACCTAGAAAATGTGAAAAAGATCAACCTAGTAACTTAGTTTTGGTAAACCATTCTCTGCAAGCATGTGAAAAAATAGGTAATTGAAATCTGGCTCCCCTTGTGATGTCAGAAGGGGATAATACATCCAATTAATCTGAACTATTCAACCATGGCACTGCCATTTAGTGCAGTTCAGCTCATTTGCATTTAAAAGGACACACTCAAAAACTACACATTTTTGCTCACACCTACAAAGTGGCAATTGTTACGTTATATGGTATTTTGAGCTAAAACTTCACATATGTACTCTGGGGACACCAAAGATTTTACATCTTTAAAAAATCTTGTGAAATGTCACTTTTAAAAGTGATTAAACTTTATTATTAAGTGTAGATTTACACAACAACAATCTACTAAAGAACAAGTTATTAATTCTTCCTTAAATATGAACTAATGATGAACATTTGAAGTTTGTTTCTAGTACTTACAAATTCTTGGACAATTACACCAAACGAGATAGAAGTGCAAACGTTACAACTTACCCCATAGGTGGGGTTAACTGTAACAGGCAGGGGGTTAGTTGTTACACTTGCTAAAAATTAAGTTTGCAGGCAAATATTTCAATTCTATTTTATCTATATACTTGAAGTGGATATTGTTTATATATCTGTCAATAATAGACAGGTATCCACACTGTCATTCATCCTTTTCTAACAATAGTTCAATTATAAATGGATACGAATGTCTAAATATGTGAGAAAAAGCAGCACAATTATGACAAAACATTTATTTGTCAAATTCTGGGATAATGAGCATCAAAGTCTGATTTTAGCCATTCATTTCATTATGATTTTAATCTTTGACGTGACCTTATTCAAGCAATATTAACTCTTTCACCGCCATTGACGAGATATCTCGTCAATTAAGAGAAAACGCTTCCCCGCCAATGACGAGATTTTCCGTCTTTCCGCAAAACCGCTATTATCCACCAGGTGGCGCCCTTCCACAACTTTTTAAACCCAGAAGTATTGCCCTATGGCAGGCGGTTGCATGTCCGTGTCTGTTTTAAAGATCGCTCTGAATGGGATCTCTATGAAAAGTCTGTCACAAAAATGGAATTATCTCTGCTTTTTGCTCAAAATGTGGTGTTTTTGCAGAAACCTACCCATATTCAAAAGCTGATTACAAAAGGACCACTGAAGGTAGGATCAAACAGGTTTTTTTGTTTGAAAGCAGAGGGTCTGTTCTTTCATTTGGTATATTTTATCTTTATATATTTAAAGAAGAACATTTTCTGGAAGGCATTAAACTTTGGTGAAAATCATGAAAAACGCTGGCGCTGGCTGGCAACTTTTTTTAAAAACGCTGGCGGTGAAAGAGTGACAGATATGAAAAAAAATGGACACACAATTTTTGATAAGACAGGCACATTTGATTTGTTGGCAGCCAGCAATCATTTGTGTGTAGTCTATTTAACACAACGGCAAGAATTATGCTAACGTTAGCGGTTTTCATATCGTAAGTGCTGAGGGGTTAGTTGTAACACAGCGTTACAATTAACCCCGCTGGGTCAAAATATTTTCAAGCCCACCAAAAAAGTTGCTAAGACCTACAGACATATTTCAAAATGATGCTTTGTTTTAGTCAACAAGACACTGATTAATATGACATAGCATTGGATTTGGTATCTTACACACCCAACTTAGAAACCGAAAAAAAACATATGATGAAAAAATTTACTTACATGCCACCAAAACTCTCGTTCATCAATAACTCTCTGGACAAACAGTCAAACGAACCAGGCTTTGGGGGTCAAACGCGCCAGGGCGCGGTTTGGTTTGGATATTATGAGTGTGTACTTATTCACAAACCTATTGATAGCAGTTTAAAAACAACACGGTAATTGTAGTGCGCCGAATCCAGATGCTGGACTTCATTACCACAATGGGAAATGCACAGTGGAAAGCTGACTCACAGATGCATATGAGTCACTCCAGCTGTCACATAACCCATGACATCCCAAAGCCAGTAAAAACTACCTCACTACAGTAAGCACAACATGTAAGTCGTCTTGAATACCAAGACCAGACATGATGTTATACTGAATGATGCTATAGAACTGCAGACAGCTTTCAGAGACTGACTAATGAGTGAAGATGCTCATTCAGAGATGTTAACACATGGAGAGGTGTAAAGGCATTGCTTCAAATGACCTTGGGGGGTCAAAACACTTGACCTGGAAAACACAAAACCTTTAAAACAACAGGGTGGTTCACACCGCATTACGACAGACCACCTAGTGCACCGTAGCTACAAGCGACATTACATAAACTAATAGACCACGACAACAGGACTTCATTATGTTTCGGCAGCCTATACAAAATAGCATGAGGGATCCATTGTTGAGAGACCCTTGGGCCTTCACCCCCACCGGACGCTTCACCCCCTCATCACACATTAAAAACGGCTTGATTTCCTCACCCCAGGCCAGGGACCAATTTGGCCAATTATCAAAGGCAGACAGGAAGACTTTTGTTTGAACGAGAGAGAATGAGAGAGATGGTCCCCTTTAAAGTGACTCCACAGGGGAGGGGGAAAGTGCAGAAAAACTACAGGACAAACATTGCCAAATTGAGTAGGAGGGGGGTCCTTGGTTCTTTTTAACTTGGTGCTAATTAAAGGGACAGTGACAGACCTATAGGGCGGAGCTCTTTTTAGACTTTGAAGCCGTGACCTGGAGAGGAACAATCCTCACTTGGCTCACAAAATAAACACATAGGTGTGTGTGTACGTACTAGGTGTTTAAGGAGCAAATGTTCTCATTAATAGAGTGAAACCAACTTGTAAGGACATTTGAAGTTGCTAAAACAGGTCATTAAACATACTGTAACACATAGTGTAAATTCCTCACATAATCTGTGTTGCAAATATAGACTAAACATGACAACAGCTGCTTTGGACTTCATCAGTCTTCACCATCAAAGACCTCTGAAAAACAGCTGATCAGAAATGAGGCTGTGTTAATAATAGCGTACTTCCACTCTACTCGTTATATTTCTGTTGTATATTATGTACACTGTGCACAGTAAGGAAGTATGGACTATTAAAGCTTGTTTATACTCTACCCGTTCGCATGAGCACATTGGTGCGCGCAACAAAATTACTTCAATGCAGAGTGGGCGATAGTGCGCGTTGGGTGCGCATGACCTTATTTCACATGGAGGTGTGCACGGCAATTTTTGTAACCACGCGCACGGCTCCCCATTCGAAAATACATTCTCATTGACTGTTGAAACAGTAGGTACTATATAGTATGAATATGTATAGTATAAATTAATTCAGACCATGTTGATACATCACGTGACATACATCGTCATAACAAGTAGTTAGTCGATTATTGGAATAGCGTTAAACTAGCGCAATTTAACCACAATTTAACACAGCTGTTTAATATATGTTTTTGTATTTGAAAAGAGCCGTGTTACTCCTTTTAGACATTTTTGAATAAAACAACGCATTGCGACAAAACATCTTCTTTGTTGGATAACTCCTCTCCTGGGGGCTCACGGAATGGTAAAAGAGTCCATTGAATGAACACTTTGGAATGTTACCGGAAGTAGTAGGTAATCCGGATAATTTTTCGCCTACTTTTATTGGAATACTATGAATTTGGACATACTACTCCCCTTGCCTACTACTTTTCGCCACTATATAGTATGGAAGTATGCGTATTTTCCAGACTATAAGTAGCTCCGGAGTATAAGTCGCATCAATCAAAAATGCTTCATAAAGATGAAAAACAAATAAGTCGCAATGGACTACATGTCGCATTTATTTAAAAGATTATTTCACAAAATCCAAGCCGGAGAACAGACATTTAATCTGGAAAAGCAAGTTATTCAACTAAACAAAAGCACACAGAACAGCAGGCTGAATAGATTTACGTAGATTTAAGTTAACGTAAAATTATCTGTTATTTACATGATATACAATAGCATACTGAACATACCTGGAAGGCTGGATAGGCTAAATTAACCGAACAAGCCAACAAGCATCAAGTTCGCAGGCTTGTCATTCCACATCACTGAATGCATTGAATTACATAAATACAGGAGCAGCATATAGCAGATACTCGCGGCTGTATATGGTATTGTTGTCTCCTGGTTCATATATTTCAAAATTAATTCATACTGACTTATGCTGCGTTTACACCAGACGCAGTAGACGCGGCAAGCGCAAGTGATTTACATGTTAAGTCAATGCAACGATGCGATTAGGCATCGTTCCGCGCGAATTGAGCGTTGCCGCGGGAAACGCGCAAGTTGAAAAATCTGAACTTCGGCGGATTTCCACGCCGCGTTAACCAATCAGAACCTTGCTGTAGTAGTGACGTGATTACAGGAAGCGAGCGGAGTCTCAGCAGAGTTGCAGAAGCCCCTCCCATGATGAGATTTTCCACGTGAATGTCTCGAATGACTAGAATTTCACGCGCGGCTTTCACACGCGAATGAAGCGAGTAAACTCAAATGTTCAAGCGTCCATCTACACGGGAATAGTGTGTTTTTGTCGCCTCTACCGCTGCTGGTGTGAACGCAACATTATGAGTCGCGCCTGAGTATAAGTCGCAGGACCAGCCAAACTATAAAAAAAGTGCGACTCACACTATCCAAACCAACTGCGCTCGGGCGCGTTTGACCCCCAAAGCCTGGTTTGTTTGACTAGTGTGATCGCTCTGTTCCGTGCCCGGGGGCGGATTGGTTAATCGCACCGCGGCCGGGTTGCAGAGGTGGGCCGGAGCGCGGTTCACTTGGGCTCAGGCGCTGAAGGCTGTGGTGTGAGCGCAATCGCGCTCAAAAGGTGAAGACGTCAGTTGCGCGACCACTCACGTTCATCGGCCTCCGTAAAAACCTTTTGCTGCGAGCAGCGGGGTAACGTGAATGTCCGAGCTGCATAAGTGACAGATCAACTAAGCAATATGATGACATGTGAGAGGGCTGTCTGTAATCGCGCACCAAATGACTCAGAATAAAAAACACAGACTTATCATTACGGTGGGTTCCAGTGTTAAGAGAGAGCTATACTTCCTGCTTTTTTCAAAACAATCGCATCTTAATGACGAAAGCGCGCCCGGACTCGGATCGATAAGAAGTACAGTGTGAGTGCGTGCATCTGGGGGAGTAGGGAGGGGTGACAATCGCGCTGGGGCTTGGTTTGGTTTGGATAATGTGAGTGCGCCCTTATAGTCCAGAAAATATGGTAGGCTGTTTCGGACGCAGCCCATGGTTGTTCCACTGAATTAAAAAAACTTTTAATTTCTTAAATAAAATAAAAAAACTTTTATTTTCGCCCCCTGTCGTTTCAAAGAATAGTCCAACAGCGAGCGTGTCAACTATAAACGCCTCGGCCGTTTGTTGAGACGCGCCCGCAATCAGCAGTGGACAGGACAACCAGTATTAGGAATGCCTTGCAGTATTCAATAAATAGCAAGCTGGTATTCCCAGCCAAAGAATCTATATACATAAACCACTTCATGTTCACAATCATCAAGATCATCACAAGGTGATATATACCAGCGTGTGAATGTCATCCATGAAGGTACCTCACATTCTAATCTAATAACCATGTCATCAGATCTGATGAAGTGTCACCTGATTACACAAATGTCAATCTCGGACAGACAGTGACAGCTGTTTTCCGGCATGGGTCATGTCCCGTATGGATAGAGATGCATGGATCTCTTGGGTACAAGGATTCCGGGGTGTTCTTCGTTTCCCACAACATCATTCTGCAACTATTCCTCCAATATCTCCTCTCCTCCAAAAAAAAAGTGTCATGAGGGAATACTAACAAAACAAAACAATAACATCTGGAAGAGATGTACAATCCAATATGCACTAAATACTCTCAGAGTCTCAACAGTGAATAAAAACCTCAACTTTAGAACATGTTTACAAGAGAAAGGAAAGCCACATCCAGTTTCAACGATTGAGGCATATGATGTAAGTGTCCTTTAAGATACGATACAATCTTATGCCTATAAACTAGATACAAAACGGCTGTGGATCGGCGCATCCCAGCTCCAGTTATCATCTTAAAGTCAACATTTACAGGGCCATATAAACCACACAGCCGTCCCATTAAAACCTCTCATGGGAACGACACTGCCTTACAAGGACATAAATCCATAGGTTAAAATAGAAATGTTTGATTTATTCCATAAGGGGACTTGCTGGATTAAAGGGATTTCTTACTAACACAAGCCTCATAAAATACTACAAGCTCAACACTGGTATCACTTCACAGACGCGGATCATTTTAAGTGCAACGCTCTCTTGCCATCCGCTAAGTCTGCTGTCTAATGCCAGACCGTGGTAGAAAGCAGCAGGTGGTTCAGGGTGGTTCTCTTAGACCTATTTGCATTAAGAAAAGGCAGCTGAATTCGAGCCAAATTTGGGCCCTGTGTGAAAGCCAGACTTCTCATTGCTATGTCTATCAGCAAGTTAATAAAGAAACTATGCTAAAAATGACGAGGAGTATAAACGAAGGAAGAGGCCATACGCGGGGGGTATAGAGGAGTGTGCAAAGAGCTCATGAATTCATTGTGTATTTTACACAAGAATCAACTAAGAAATCAAAGAAACCAAAATAAACAACATATGGGATTTTTTTTACTTAAAAAGTTAGTTAATGTAATCCTGTTAACCAGCATTTTAAAAACAATATATCACGAGCTCAAATGTGAAAGCCTAATTTATGGTCCCGCGTAGGAACCTATGGCATAGGCTGTGCGTCTGACAAGCACCTCTCCAAAAATTTAACAATGCGTCTGATCTACGCGGACCACAGGAGTTGTAAATGGTCAGCTAGAACCCCACATCAGGTAAAAAAAATCTGCATCACATTTCTACATAAGGCATTTCTGCTTGCGACGGTAAAAATAAAGATGTTGAGGAGTGATATTTAAAGTGCACCTATTTCATTGCTAAAAAAACAACAATATTTTGTGTATTTGGTATAATACAATGTGTTTGCGTGGATTATGGTTTAAAAAACACATTATTTTCCACATACCGTACATTTTAGTAAATCCAGAATACTGTCTTCCTGAAACGCACTGAGTTTCTACAAAACTCATCGATTTGAAAAGCGCTGTGTCCCTGATTGGCTAGCTAATCTGTACGTTGTGATTGGCCTGAATACCTCTAACGTCAGCCGGAAATCTGACGCTCCTTATGCTGCGTTCATCAACAGCCGCGATAGAGGCGTCAAGCGCGAGTGATTTTAATGTTAAGTCAATGTAAAGACATGTTGACGTGCGCCTGGAGGTCTTGCGGCAAATGACGCAAATTGAGCGTGAAACGTGTGAGTTGAAAATTTGAACTTTGTCGGAAAAACGCCCCACGTTAACCAATCAGGAGCTTGCTCTAGTAGTGGCGTGATTACAGGAAGCGAGAAGAGTTGCAGAAGCCCCTCCCATGACGCGAATTTCCACGTGAATGTCTCCATGATTAGAGTTTCACGCGCGGCTTTCACGCGTGAATGAAGAAAGTAAACTCAAAATGTTCAGGCGGCAAACTAGATGCGGTAGACGCAAATTTGACGCTTGAAACGCGACTGGTGTGAACCCACGGTTACCATGTTTGAAGGATTTGCTCGTAATGCAAGGTTAACTTGCAGGCTGTGATTCAAAGCGGGAGGATTTATGATAATGTCAGTTTTGTCTACGTCAACAAGCCCAGGAAGTAAACTGTTGCCTACAATCCATGTGTTTGTTAAAGTCCAAGAAAAGAGATTTATGTTGAAAACGATAACACACGCCATCATTTACTTTGGGGTTTGTACCTTTTGCAAATTGTTAACGTAGTAATACACACTTACACACCAAAGGAAATGTAAAAAAGTGAATGGGACAATAGGTGACCTTTATCATAAAATCATCCTACATAATGTAAAGAACATGCTGTGTTAATTTAACCGTTGATATCTTGAAGGTCATGTCAAAGATGGTTCATGGCGTGTCATTAGTCATTAAGGTCATGTGAAAGAATGATATCATTGTGAAATCAACCTTTGGTGCTAATCTTATAATTATGTTATAAGACTTTAGCCTGGATTTCAGTAGGACCTTCATACCGAGTGATTGTGTTGGAAACATACCTCCCACAGGACCGATCTTGTTGGTTATAGCATATCGAAGGATGCGCTCCTCTTTGGCGAACAATGCAAATATGCGCTCAATTCTCAACTCCTGCGTTTCGAGATTGCTGCGTGGTCCGTGAGTGCAATCTCTGTATGTGACGTTCTGTTTGACCTGGAGAGTAAAGGTCTCTGCTCCATTCTCTGCAGACACGACTGTAAACTCGCGTGCCGACGTGGAGGTTATCACTAAAAACAGAAAAGTATAAGGAAAAATACCAATTATGCCAAAATACACAAAGAAGCTTTTGTTTAGGGTGCACCAACATCAGACATGGTTTCCTATGAAAGGAAATACTGTAGACAGGAGAAGAGGACAGTGTTTATTTCATTATTAAAGCCTAAAAACTTGTTTTCATTTTATACAACTTAACATGAATAAAATGAGATTTTTTTTTTATGAACAAGAAGAAAAGGACTAACATGATGGGTAATACTGGTAGGTGTCTTTAAATGGCTCCATTTGCACTGTGGAATCAGGAGGGATGAAGGGTACACTGCCCTCTAAATGAGTGTCTACGTTGAGGTAGTTCTGGGTGTCCAAACCCATGGCCGTCTGGACGATACTGAGCCGCTGGTTACCGGGATAGAAGGTCACATCAGCTCGGCGAGTAAATTCAGCACCTATAAAAATGTTTTAATTTGGCGTGTTTAATGGTTGTTTAAGCTCATTGTTGCTGATGCATTTAACCACAAATTTTGTAGGCGCAAAATAACATCCAGATGTGAGATATGAACCTTTTAATGGTGCTTGATGAACAGGTGTTTTACTTTTAATACGTTAAAACACAGAGCACCTGACTTAAATGTGGTTAAGAGGTTGAGTACATTTTGCACCTTGAAACCAAACCAAAATATGCAACACCATAAAATAAGCAAAAGATTATGACGGCCTCACCGGTGATACTGAAGCCATTATGGCTGTTAGGCAGCTCCAGGGCAAATAGCCAACCAAACAGACCTCCAATGGGGGCTACGGGCATGAGGGCCCACCCGATCGGCTCTGGGACCTCACTGATTGCAGTGTACGCCCGTCCATCGCCCACCACGATGTAAGCGTGCAGGTCGATGCTATCCAGCTGCATTGGAGTGCCGCCCACCGTTAAAGTCCCCCTGACCTTTCCGTTCACTCGATGAGGTGCACCTGATAATATGAAGACAAATGTTATGTTTGTGTTAAACTTATTATTTATCTTTCTACTCAATACTTACTATGTTTTATGTCTAGTCTGTAATTAATAAAGGGATAGTTCACCCAAAAATGAAAATAATGTCATTAATGACTCACCCATGCGCGAGACTAAAATCACGTGACTGCAGTGACGCGGCTGACGTGTTATCTGGTGCGCCCCAGCTGTTTTTTTTGTGCGTCCGCGCTTCGTTTACAGTCTGAGGGAGATGCATGCTGTAAGTTTGAAAAAAAAACTTCGCAAACATGTCTGAGGATAACACGTCATCCGCGTCACTGCAGTCATGTGACTTTAGTCTCGCTCATGTGCTTCACAACAGACGCAGAAGAGAGGACAATGCTGAATAAAGTCATAATTTTGGTTATTTTTGGACCAAAATGTATTTTCGATGCTTCAACACATTCTAACTGACCCACTGATGTCACATGGACTACTTTGATGATGTTTTATTACCTTTCTGGACATGGACAGTATACCGTACTTAGATTTTCAATGAAGGGTCAACAAGCTCTCGGACTAAATATAAAACATCTTAAACTGTGTTTAGAAGATGAACAGAGGTCTTACAAATTTGGAACGACATGAGTGTGATTCATTAATGACATTATTTTTATTTTTGGGTGAACTATCCCTTTAAATGTCCACAGGCTGAAACTTTTATGATGAAATATACATTATGCCTTATTTCTAAACAATGCTATTTGTTTAAATAGATTGCTTTTACGGTGATCGCTTTTGTTTCTAATATATAAAGAGTTCAGTTTTTATGTTACATAAAGTTAAATAAATGTTTCAAGAATGTTAATTTATTGTACGATATACCCAGTAAATTCGTAAACTGCTGACAGTCCAGTTACTTAGCGGTTTAGGGGGTTTCTGCCACACACAGAGAAAATGGCAACACTGTCCTGACAGAAATGCTTTAGTGTCAGCCAGGTTCTCTCTCTCTCTCTCTCTCTCTCTCTCTCTCTCTCTCTCTCTCTCTCTCTCTCCAAGCACACAAAGCTCCCACTGTACACATGCATATCTGACAGCTGATGAGGCTTTTCCACTGAATATATTCTCTCAGACACAAATGTCTATCATTCAGCACAACCCAGCCAGACGTTTCACTTCTAGGCTTGAGTTGTCTTTCACAAACAGGCTTTGAAAGAATCTTCACAGGTACATTAAAAGCCAGCATGGCCAATGTGACATCACTGCACTCAGAAGACCCTCGTTACCGAAACCTCGTACGGGCCGCTGAATGATTCGTGAGGGAATTCCTTTTCAAAACTCAAGTATTTCCTACATAAATCCACACACAAAAACAGTGTCAGTCTGAACTTTTGAAGAAAAACACTGCTAGTTGTGGGTAGTGGTTAAAGGAATGTTCACCAATTACAGACAATTAGCAGCCGCTATGCACGCAAATGTTACAGTTTGTAAATGTCGCGGTTTTGGGCTGCGAGACGGGGCTTCATCGGTGGTGCTGCTGATCTAGGAAATAACTGCATACCTAATTAGTACAAATCACATCTGTGCTAAATTTGATCTACAAATTCCTTCACGTTTCAAACATCTGCTTTTGAAAGGAGAAATGCTGACTGAGAAAAATGATGATTTCACAGAGTTCATATATTTAAAGCTAGGCGATAAATGACTCAGAAAAGTATATGTTATCAATTTCAGTTGGTTGTTATCTGGGATTATTACACGGCTTGTTGGAATGCTTGATTCTGATTGGCCGGATGCAACATTTGCACGTTTGTTATTCCTAGATAACAACCGCCCAAAACTAATAACACACAATACAAGGATGCTGCAAATCATTTTAACAGGTACAGTTTTAAGGGAACACGAAAACTTGTTCCATGTTTAAGTGCTTCAATCAACCTAGACAATGTGAAAAAAATTAGGTAACGCTTTAGATTACAGCCTGGAAAGTACTGTGTAATTACAGCGAATTTACAGCGTATGTTTCTGTAATTATAGTTTACTTATGAAGTACGTACGTGTAATTATAAGGGAACAATTTATAATATTTGGGGAATAAAGGGGTAACAACCAGGAAAATACAAATAATATATGCAGTAAAGTACTGCGTAAGTACAGCGAATTTACAGCATACATTTCTGTAATTATAGTGTACTTATAAAGTACATACTTGTAATTTTAAGGAAACAATTTATAATATTTTGGGAACAAAGGGGTAAGAAGTGCCACTTTAATTTACAGCCCGCAGATGTTGTATTTACTCTTCAACTACGTGAAACAAGGGGGTAACAAGTGCCACTTTAATTTACAGCCCGCAGATGTTGTATTTACTCTGTTACTACGTGAAACATGGGGGTAAAAAAATTTGACTTAGACTGTAACAACACAAAACAATTGTATATTTACACAGTAACTACAGAAAATAGTTCTAGTTTTGCTTGCTTTGTTTTCACCATAGTTGCCTTGCCTATTTTTAATTTTGCTTGATGACCCAACAAATTCCTGTACTCTTTTTCTTTGTTAAGGTAGGTAACCTTTATTGAAAATTCTAAATAAATGTTATCGTACTAATAAATATCATAAACACATTAACTGTATTTTAAGTTTTATTGTTTAGTAATCTCCATCATCATGCATCATGAAATGATAAAATATGTAGCCCCGTGGTTAAAAAAATACTTAGCCTATGCCTAAATATTTTTTAATTGCCTACCTATATTATTCCAAAAATATATGTGGTGTATGACTATGATTGAATGAAGACCCACAGTTTGCAGAATCCATATGAAAGCAGCCATGGTATGACGCCAGTGCGATCACCACACACAAGCTATATGTTGAGAGGAGTGTGATCGAGCCAATTCAGTGAATGTGTGTGTTCTCGCTAAATTACTCTTAAACATAAGATTGTTTTGCATGTAGCCTACGCCATTTCACGTAGGCCTAATATTTGAATCGTTAGTCTGAAGTTATGAATTACTTACTGTATAAATTATTTGTAATTTCCCACGTTTTTAGCAGAAAAGTCAAACATACCATGTAATATTAAAATAGTTAGCCCTTAGTTATAAAATACTTACTGGATATATTATTTGTTTTTTTCCTGGTTGTTACCCCTTTGTTCACCAAATATTATAAATTGTTCCCTTATAATTACACGTACGTACTTCATAAGTAAACTATAATTACAGAAACATACGCTGTAAATTCGCTGTACTTACACAGTACTTTACTGCATATATTATTTGTATTTTTCCTGGTTGTTACCCCTTTTTTCCCCAAATATTATAAATTGTTCCCTTATAATTACACATACGTACTTCATAAGTATACTATAATTACAGAAACATATGCTGTAAATTCGCTGTTCTTACGCAGTACTTTCCGGGCTGTAATCTAAAGCGTTACCAAAGATTACTTATAATAAATTATCTATATGATATTTTGAGCTACAACCTCACATGTACTCTAGGGACACCAAAGATTTATTTGACATCTTAAAAATATCTTGTGAAATGTCCCTAAATGATAAATGTGTCTTTTAATAACATATATGACATTATATAGACTGTTTCATTGAATGCACAACCATTGTCGCGTCTAAGCACCTGGAACTTAGTAAACTTTCGGTCTGTGTTTGTTTATCGGTCTGGCTAGTGACTTAACTGACCTCTGGAACAAATACCTTGTGGAAAAAAATGTTTGGGTTTTCAAAAGACGAGGGGAGACGTTCACTGCTATGAGAAGAGGTTTGGCAGCCAAGCAAGAATTCAAGGATCTGTGGCTAACATTGTATACATACATTTTTCACAGTAACGTTAGCACAGTGTAGTAGTTGATACACGTTAGTTATGATATATGAACGAAGATAATTTAAATGTCAAATTAATTTAATTTAATAATTAATAATTCAATAATTTAAATGTTACATTTAAATGGCATTATTTTGTCACTTATTGGGAGCAGTATGCTAGCTGGAGCCATTTACTTCCAGTCTTTGTGCTAAGCTAGGCTAGCTGTGGGTGCATCAGACAGAGTTACGGCACACACAGAGATGAAAATGGCAACTCTAGGTACCTGTAGTGGCTTTCCCAACAGCTCTTTTTCGGAGATACCCACACCAGTCTTACCGTTTGGCAGGCAATGACGACCATTCCCATAGAATCCTGAGTTGCATTCACAGCAGAAACCGGTAGAAAAATCTGTACAATGTGCGTTCTGACTACACTGCGTTTGAAAGCGTTCGCAGGTCTCCTTATTATCAGTAGAATACTGGATCACTGTAGAAAAGATACAAAAAGAAATAAATATAAACATCTCATAAAAATGTTTGGATAAATTATAAGTAAATGAAGAAGAGATAAATTAAGAGACATTTTAAGTTTTTGTAGCTCAATTGGTAGAGCATTGCATTAGCACCGCAAAAAGTCATGGGTTTGATCGCCATAAAATACTAATACTGATAAAATGTATGTGTGTGCTGTTTAGGTAGATACCCTTACAATAAATGATTGATAAATCCTTATCACAAAAGTGTGATCTCACCTCCAGAGTCAAAGTCGACTTTCTCATCAACACTGAATACTTGAACACCAGAGGTGTGTGGTGGGACATCCTTCATACGGTTTGGGTACACCTGCAGGATTGCATGTTTCGGATGCGGCCGCTGCGGCTGGGTCACGTCCTCCGAGGGTAGATTATGGTGCTCCGACTCGGGAACATCTTCTGGACTAGATACTGAAGGCTCAAGATGAGAATTATCAAGGGATGTGTGCTGGTTGAGATCTTCCAATAAAGATGTGTCCTGCTCTGGCTCAATAAACTCTGTTGTAGTGGGATCCTGGAAGTCTGGATGGTATTCCTCCTCATCCTCATCTGGGTACTCTTCATCGGGGAACTCAAGAACGGGGGGAGCTTTGGTTGAAACTGCCGCATGCTGTGGAGAAACAGCGTTCTGGAAGGAGTCTCTGTTTCCAATGTGGAAGAGCCAAACTCCTGGCATTCCTGTATTTCCTATCCTGTGTAGAGAATATGTATTTAAATGTGAAAGTAGAAACGAACAAATGAAGTTTGAATAAAAAATTCAGGTTCACTTACTGATAAAGGTTCTTGATGGATTGCTCATTGGTGGTGACGCTGTAGTAAGGACCCTCCGTTCGTGAGAAAAATAAGAAGGAGAGCTCTCCTCTGCTGAACCCCACACGTGCTGGAAGCTCAATTTCAACGTTGTATGATTCTTTAGGTCGAGTCCCATAAAACTGCAATCCATCCTCTGGGTATAGGAAGAGAGCGTATGTATCTTTCTCATTGTATGCAATAACCACTTGGAACGTGTTCACCTAGAAGAAAGAATAGAAAACCATTAACATGAGTCCTAATGCCTACGCAGTAGTTCCTGTAGTTAGCAGTTCAATAGTTATGGGTTCGTTACAAAGGAACAGACATACACATATGTATACCTTGTAAAGGTGCTTTAGGTAAAAGTGTTGGCCAGATGCATAAATGTACCCACAATTTTGCAAGCCGCACAGTCTAAAAGGGTGTGTCCAAATCCACTTTTGCTAGTTTAATGAAGGGAAAATGGTCTATGCGCCTGGCACACAGTCTAAAAGGGTTGTTCCTATTCTCGTAATAAGTAATGGTTGTTTTTTGGGCATGACGTTCAATAAAGCAATGAAAGTCTCATCTCTCATCCCCTTTAAAAACTAGTTGTGCTCCCGCCAAGGTGGTTTGCCTATTTACATGGCAGAGAGTTTGTAAGCGGAAAAGATGAAGACCATCACCAGTTTAAGATTGATGTTAAAAAAAATGTGTTGTGTTTTATTTATTGAAATGGTTATTTTTGTAATTAAAGCTTTGGTTCTCTTTAAACGTTGTTATTTCGGGGGTAAAATAAGCAGTGTTTTAATTTCAGACAAAGTATGATGCATGATCACTGTAATCTCAAAAAGTTTTTAATAAGAATAATTTACAAGTATACACAAAAACACTTTTAAGACTTTAGTATAGGTACAACATCATAAATACATCATGTTACTTTTTAAGATACATTGTTAGGGGCCAGTTACACCAAAAGCGTTTATGGCAGTTGCAGGCGCCTTTTTTAAATGATATTCTATGGGCAGGGCGCGTTTGCGCGCTGTTTATGCGCGCCGAGCGCCTTGCGTTTTTTTGCCGCCTGCCGCGCACGCGTTTTTGAAGGAGCGCTGAGAGCGGAGAAGCGCCCGACGTCATTCGTGTCTTTCCATTGTCCAATCGAATGAGGGGAGAGGCGGGCCTTACGTTGTTGTGAGGGAAGTTTACAGTTGCTTTGAAGAACCGGACACCACTCGCTCACTCTCTCCTGTGTGTTTGTGCACCTCTCACCCTCAAACAAGGTCAGAGCAAGCGTCCTCTTTTTAAAGTTTCTGCTGATATGACAGTTAACAGCAAAAGAGCGCTCACGCTTCAATATTTGATTGACAAGACAGCTGACTCGGTGGTTGCTTAGCAATATGAAAAGCCGCGTCGCACTGCTCTTTTTTCAAAAAAGGCAGTGCGTCGCGCCTTGCGTTTGCAAGCGTTTAAAGCGCTTTTGGTGTGACTGCAGCCTTACAGTTCCCTTTTGAGGGAACGCGCGCTGCGTCACAGCGATGACACTTTGCGGACGCCTCCAGGGGTAAGGGCGTCTGAATGTGTATATCAAATTCAACCAATGGTGAGGCTTAACGACAAAGACAGGGTGACGCGGGCCAGGAAGTATATCGCTATCTGAAATATTGCCAAAGACGGCGTTACAGGGACGCAGGAAGTATGGCAAGGGAGACGCAGCGTCTCGTTCCCTTCTCAGGGAACAACAGTTACATATGTAACCCGAGACGTTTTCTTGTGTCAAACACAACTATGCAAAAAAGCATTTTGGTATGAATCAACATTCGCATACAGAAGATATAAGCATTTAAAGTGAACAGTTTAGCACGTGTGTCTAAAAGTCTAGAATTTTTATGATATTAACCTACACTACACAGATAATAATATGGATTTTTTCCAGAAAACTTCTTGCACCAAATAGACTCAAGCACTTTCAATGACCTGTATCTATGTATGTATATTTTCAAAAACTTCCCAGGGCCTTGAAATTTTCCCCCAGATTCACAAACTTTCAAGGATTTCAAGGACCTGTGGGAACCCTGATCTAGACAATATTGTACATCCCTTAACCTCATCCAATACCTAAACCTAACCGCTACAATAACTACCTTATAAGCTATTAATTAGAAGTAAATTAGGAGTTTACTGAGGCAAAAGTCATGGTTAATAATTAATTAGTGTTCCCTGTACTAAAGTGTCACCAAAAAAGTTTGAGATGATAAGGCGTCATTTTTAAAAACTTGCACTTTCAAACCCATAAGCATTTAAGGAACATACAAACCGGATTAAAACTCTAACTTTTCTTGTATAAAAACTTTCCATTGTCATGTTAACGGCCCCCAAATCTATTTAAGACCTTTTAGTTTCAAAAACTTTCTATGGCTTTCTGACGGAATTGTCATGTTGTCTACATGATGAGCTGCAATAACATTTGGTAATCTTTACCATCTAAACTTTCAAAGGAAGCCTGAATATGGTGTTTGCAACAACTTTACTGATTTTACAAGGACTTGTAACATACCAAACATCCCCCCGACAAAGAGTTTGTCACTTTAATACTATCTTTTGACCCTGTCCAGTTGTGTTTCACACTTATAAGGCACTTAACAGAGCACTAAAGACAAGGTCCCTATCCCAACCGAACATTAATGACACTTATGAAAGTGGCTACAATAAAGTTTTGCTGGTCTGTTTCAGAGGTGTTTTGTAGACATTTATTTTGTGTGTTGATAAAAGACCATTTAGCTGAACTTTAATGTTTCTAGTACAACGTCTAATGCATTTCAGCACAAAAATCAAAAGGTGTCCCCATACCCCCTCCCCGTCCCACTCTCTTCATCTCACACGTACACACACAGAGGACTTTGTCCTTAAGTAAAAAGCTATCACCTCCAGTAATCAACACCCCACACCCCATTCCCTAAAATCTGTTCTCGAGCCCCAGGCTCCCTAATACCCATTGCACTTCCCACCTCAACACCATCCCCTCACCCAACTCTATGGCCTTCAGCTTCAAACTCCTAATTGCAGAACCACAGCGAAGATACACACCCATAAACAAGATTGTTTAAAGATGTTATAGTACAAAAAAATTAGGGCCCCATTCAGTCGGGCTACGCACGGGGATCTCCACTATTCATGAAGTAACGCCTTCATAACTGTCTGTCTACTCTTTCTAGGCAGAGGATCTAGGGGCTGGAGAAGACACAGAGCAAGATAAAGTAAAGATAAAGCATGTTTATCTAAGGAAAACACAAGGGAACACGCAGAGTTTTCCACCACAAGGACCTTCTGATCCAAACTCTCTATGGAGAGACCGACCGGAAGCGTAGTAAATCAACTCGATGAGTTTGCTTAAAGGCTTTCTTTTGCAATCAAGTGAAATTTAGTAAGTAAACATTGCGTAAATAATGTTGAGGAGGACCGGCATTGTTTGACTTCCCACTGGGAGAACAATACAGCTAAGCCAATTTGGCACAGTTTTAAAGTCTCTGCTTTTCGAATCTCCATCGATTTATTGTAGATATTTGCAATGAATGATCACACTGAATCTTCAGAGAACATTTTGGTGTACACCACCAATGAAATATGCTGGAAACATTCATAAAAAACTTTTGTCTCAAAGCTTGTGGTAGGGGTCTTGAAATTTTTTTGGACAAATATAAATTGTGTTTATGTAATTAAAATAACACATTTACCCCAAGATGCACCTCATGAAGTTTGTTGAGGGAACGCAAATGGCTGTACATATCTACACTGCATTGCTACGTTGTTGGGTAAAATATGGACAAACCCCAACCATTGGGCTTAAATTAACCTAAGGGTTGCTTTAATCCAAAATGCTATACTAAAAATTGCTGGGTTATTTTCAACCCCGTATTGGGTTAAATACGGTCGAACCCAGTTATTGGGTTAAATTAACACAGAAAATGTTTATATGTGAATCTGGACCACAAAACCAGTTGTAAGTCACAAGGTTATATTTGTAGCAATAACCAAAAATACATTGTATGGGTAATAAAATAATTTTTTTAATGCCAAAAATCATTAAAATATTTAGTAAAGATCGTGTTACATGAAGATTTTTGTTGTAAATAGATCAAATATTTATTTATCATTAGTAATGTGCTGCTAAAGACTAAATTTGGACAACTTTAAACGCTGTTAACATTTGTCAATATTTTTATTTTTTTGCAGCCTCAGATTCCAGATTTTCAAGTAGTCCAATCCTAAGAAATCATACATCATCGCGTTCAGATTATGTATACATTTCAATTTTTAAAAAAATTGACCTTTGAGCCCAAAGTATAGTCTGTTTTTTTACGGTCGAACGCACAGCCTTGCAAAGTATAGTTTATTTGACCCATACCTGAACACAGACGTTTGACGCATGTGGGTGATTCTCGCGAATGAGGTGTCATAAAACATTTTGATAAAAAATAAATGCAAAGTAAGAGTATCAAAATAAGAAGTTACAAACATCTCTTAATGTATTTTTTTGCACATGATTTCAAATGACATCATACAAACCAATTTTGTTGTTTTTTCGACATTTAAGGGGGAAATTTTCATTACCGCAACGTGTCCATAACTGGATTTGGACTCTTTGACATGGAAATATTTATAATTAAAAATCTAAAAAATAAAAAGCTTCAGTGCATGTTATACTTTAAACATTTACAGTAAAGAAACATGTGGTTTTTGGTGATCATTGGTAAATGTAGAGACAATAATAAGGAATATAAATGTGTCCAAGACCAATTTTCTCATCCTCCGCAACAATTTTCATTCATTGTTTAAGCCCTCAAGGAACTAACATTTTCAAAAAAAAAAAAAAAAATAGTTGGAAGGGACATAATTGACTGTGACACTCAAGATGGCTGCCAGGTAAGCAGTTCTTATTTTTTCTCTCCAGATAAAAGTTAAATTTTGTTTGTCATAGTACCTAGACAACTTTTTAGTTCTCATTACCAAAACATGAGTTTGTAAATGCATATATTTAATGTAATATCATTTTGCAGTAATGATAATTTTGATAATGATAATCTAAAAAATTTAAATAATTCTATAGGAAATATTTTTAAAATCGTTTTTAAAATTAAAATTAGCTTAAAGGGATTTTTAAAAATTCTGATTCTGGAAACCTTCTAAATTTGGATTTCATGAGAAACACCCATGTGAATTGCAACAAAATGCGATGCATCTTTTGGGCTACATACGACATTCTCCTATAGGCGCACGTGCGGCATGTACAATGTACGCAGATATTCAAAAATCTGGCGTTGCGGATACTCTTCTGATAAAAAGTGCCGCGCACACTGAAGACGGACCCTCGCACACACATAAAAAATGTACTATACTTTAGCCTTTATTATTGGTTTTATGCTCCAGGGTCACATATAGACTTTATGAGACCCAAGAAGTTAATTTAGTTCAGTGAAATTTAGCAATGAACAATATTTTTTTTTTATTATAAATGTTTCCTTTCATTCTTTCAAAAACTTTATTTATATTGGCAAAAACAACCCAGCATTTTGGGTTAAAACGAGCCAGCATAGGTTAAATTGCAACCCAGTGGGTTGGGTTTGTCTGCTTTTCACCCAGCAAAGGGTTGAAAATAATCCTGCATTTTAAAGCGCGCAGGTTGTTACAACCCATGCCTAGGCCTTTTTTAGGTTAAATTAAAACAACGGTTGGGTTTGTCCATATTTCACCCAACCATGGGTTGAAACAACCCGGTCTTATTTTAGAATGTAGGTAATTTAAGGGTGGATACTCCCAAACCTTTGACTAATAGGCTAATGAATAACACAGAGTCTAGTGTACATGAAGTAAACAAATATCTGCATTAACATAAGGCCTTTTCTGGAACCAATGAATAACAAAGGATAATAGTTTATGAGCCGTGCAGCTGTCTCTCCTCAGCAGACTGGATGAGGAAGCCAAACTTACACCAGTAAAGAAAAGCCCATTCATTAATATCCATTAGAATACACTGGTGACCCTCAGAAATGTGTTTTCTTTCCATCTCAGCTGAAATAATTCCACTTAACAACATGACTTTTCACAAACAACCACCTCTTTATACTTCTGATGGATCTAATAAACTTATACATCTAATAAAAAGTTTTAAACAAGGTCTTAAAAAGGAATTTTAACTATAAATGTTTCCCTTCATTCCTCCAAAAACTCAAACAATAGGTAAACATTAAAGGCTGATGGGGTTCTGGGATAGATTAGCAGGTATTGGGAAACATCATTGTGTGTGCAAATGCCCTCCAGGCTTAAGATTAGATTAAAAGAGCTGGACTAAATTGGGACAGACCACAGATGACCTGCTTTGATAACCTCTGCCTTAAGGGAAATCAGGGCCAGAGCATCAGGGTCACATTTGGTATCACTCCATGAAAAGGGTCTTACCCGATTGGATGCACTAGAGCTGCGGGAAACTTCCTCATATGCGGACACATTCACCCAGGTGGCGATAAAGGCATGGCTAGGGGTGAAGCCTGCGTCTGGAAAGCCTTTCTTCACATCCGCCTCCACCCGTTCAAGCACGGTAGGGGACTCCGTCTGCCTGTAGTAGATGAATCCTTTTCCCTTACTGGTGTCAATGTCAGCCAGGAAGGGGGCGATGACAGGGAAGTCAGTGGGGAAGCCGTCGTCCACGTACTGTTTCTCCATGGGAAGATCCTGAGTTGAGATGATTCCATTGGTGGCCACCTGGAACAAGCCAAATAACATAAATGGAGGGACCGAATGAATGGAGCTCAATCTCATGTTCTTACAATTGTGCAGAACTTTTTGGTAAACGTAGTTATTCTTATATTTACAAATAAGCGACATTTATAACTGAAAACCAGTCTTCTAGTTGACAAGTATTTTATTTAACATTCTTATAATTACTTTATGTAATAAAAATGTATCACATTTGGTGGTTGTACTATATATCCATCTATTTATCCATCTATACTAGATAAGTTTAGGTAAATTGGAAAAGTTTATCACATCATTGTCTGTAACTACCTATCTAGACAAATATATATTTAGATAATTCTAGATTTATATGTTATTATTTAGATAGAAATAAACATTTTAGGAGTTCTTCACTATATTTATATAGATAAATAAATACATTTAAATGCATAAAAATATTTAAATAATATATTAAAAACAAGAGGGTGGATGTTTTTTGTATTTATTTATTATATCGATACATATAAATAAAAAATAAACATTTTAGGAGTTCTTTATTATTTATATAGATAAATATATACGTAAAATATATAAATAAAAATATTTAAATAATATATTAAAAACAAGGGGGTGGATGTTTTTTGTATTTATTTATTATATCGATACATATAAATAAAAAATAAACATTTTAGGAGTTCTTTATTATTAATATAGATAAATACGTAAAATATATAAATAAAAATATTTAAATAATATATTAAAAACAAGAGGGTGGATGTTTTTTGTATTTATTTATTATATCGATACATATAAATAAAAAATAAACATTTTAGGAGTTCTTTATTATTTATATAGATAAATACGTAAAATATATAAATAAAAATATTTAAATAATATATTAAAAACAAGAGGGTGGATGTTTTCGTTTGTCTATTATATCGATACATATAAATAAAAAAGAAACAATTTATGAGTTCTTTACTATATTTTCAAATATTTTAGAAAAAAAAAACTTAAACTTAGCAAAATAAAGGGAAAAAAGACCATATGCCTTGTACTTACATATAAATTGTCGAAGGACGTCTCATAGAAGTACATGGGTTTGGTGAGATAGATCACTTTGGAGGTCTCATCGTCTCCTTCCTGCAGAGTAACATCGCCGTAAAACAGCCCGTATGGATACATGTCTTGTCTTTCAATGGCTGTGACATGATAAAGTGTCCAGGAAAGTTTCAGAAAGAAAACCGCTATTTTATCCCACGTCATTTTCATCAGCAGATACACATTCAGCTCGTGTAAACTGGGAGCGGACTCTTATGAATGAGAATCGCTGGGATGTTGGAAATGAAGGTGGGAAGTTACGGACCCGCGCCCTCACGGAGTTTAACGGGAGGGTTTGTGGGAGGTCGCGGAGACGGTGATTGGCTACATAACTGATACACTGGAAACCATCTGGATTTAATTAAATAGAGCAGATACTATTTATCTAAGAAAAAAATATATATATTTCGTATATTAAAAAGCTCGTTAAAATAAAAAATAAATGAATAAAAGTTTAATGGTAGCCCAGCCCCATTTTAAACAAAAGCATGAGATACCCAAAATGTTGTTGTTTAAAAGATATTTGAGTGTTAAGTAAACGCATATTCAAAAGTTATCAGCAAATGTAATGGAAAAATTGGCATTTGTAGATTTATTTTTTATTTTAGGTATGTTTTATATTTTATATTATCTTAATGTTGTTGTTCCATGTTGTTGCTGTTTGTTTTTTTCTTTTTCAGTTCAATCTAATTATAACTCGACTTCACTCATCACTCAGTGGCTTGTGAATACTAACTACTTACTGTACAAATTATTATGCAAATAATCACTGTATATTTATTATATATTTTAAATATTAGTATATTTATCTAGAACAGATCAATTCTTTCGGAAAGAGGAACGTTTAGACGTATTTGTGGTGCCATCTTGTGGCCACTCTGAGGTAATGTTGAGTATAAATTTGATACTGTAAAAACAATAAAGATTAAATAATGTCCATGTCAACGACAATTAACGTCTTCCAAATTAGGATGAAATAAGCAGTTTATTTTATATAATCGTTTCGATCGACAAGAGAAAAAAATACTGGCTCGCATTAAACTTTGAAAACGACTTTAAGAGGAAAAATATTAAAATAATTGAACAATAATAAATAATTATTATGCACGGCACTCTACTGGACGATTTTAATTGTATTAGGGTTTGCTGTGAATGAAGTAAGCCAAAGACAGACACGTCCGTCACCTGCTTTATGTTTAAAACGGATCAATAATAAAATTCTTTATCGCTGCATCCGACTTTTCTACTACATTATAATTCTAATTACGAATTCTTATTATACAAATATCATTAAGTGAGCAAAAACAGATTTTAAAGTAGGCACGCCGCGTATGGATGTAACACCTTTTTATCCCATAATGCCATGCGAGCGGAGGAGCCGCGCGCTCCATGAAAAAAGTAAAAAAACAAATACCTGAAAACTGTAAGTTACGGTGGCTGTACAGATCAACATACGAGTAATGTGCAAACATGGCTGACGTAGTAATGTAGGTAATAAGACACGTACGTGCAAAACGTACACTTAAAATATAATATTTGTTTCAATGCCACAGTAGACTGTAAAAAAATGCACAGTACGCAGTGTATGCCGCATCAAATATTTGACCTACCCCCAGTTCAAAGGTAATATTGTCGACTAGAATTTATTAATTATTGTCTAATTAAATAAATTAATGAAAACATAAATTAGTGCTAAAATATAAAGACCTAAATGTAATAAACAGGCAGTTGTTTATTTAGCCTCCAGAGGGCGCAAGAGCCCAATAAATTTAATCGGGTATCACACCCGTTAAAAGATTTAATATTTATGTTGAAAACCAACTTTAATTTAGTTTTATAAGCTTTGGCGGGTAGGCTACATTTAATCAAATAAATAATAAAATATATAAAGTTTTATCTGTTATCAACACGAACAACTAAACGTGTTGTAACATATTAAACCACCTGAAACACCAAATGACATCAGAACACCTTTTGGTCATGCAGGTATGCGCTTCCATTGCCAAAATAATACACAAAAAAAAGTTAGTAGAGGAGAATTAAAAAGTCAGACTAAGCTAAAAAAGTTGTTTAGTTGTATGTTGTTTCATACCATTAAAACAAAACACATACACATGTTTGCATACAGGGAAGCAGGAAGCCCGTTTTTGCGCAAAAATAAAATCCCTTCTGGCAAAACAGACAACATGTAGAGACTTGTAATAATCAGCGCATCTCATGTTTCTAAAGAGTTTTTACCTGCTTAAAAAGAACTGAAGAACACTGTAGTGTAAAAACGTGTAACAAATGTTTTATTAACACAAACATATACATACAATCAATTTACTCAATTATATCTTTTGTTACCATTATTATTGTAGCCCCTTATATCTTTTTCAGCGTATTAAGATCATTTTAAAAGCTTTTAGTAATGAAATAATAAATTTTACGCGTAAAGCATGAGCTTCTGTGGGAAGTCATTCACAACATTTTTAAGATGCAAAGGTTTCTAGGAAGTTACTCAAAAAATGTATTTTGCTTTGTCTTGAACAACTCGTGTCGAGGGTGTGGCTTCAAGACAATGACGTTCATCAGTCAACTTCATTCAACGGAGGAACTCATGGCTCGCGACGCATATTCCCACTCCCTCACCAAGAGCAAGACAGAGACGGGCAATTGCAGATCTGTTTTCTGGAGAACACAATGCTCAAACTAAGTCCATGCTTTTACTACCTTCCAACAATTTGAATCTTGGTTACGAGAAAGGACTTATTCTCAAGAAACGCGCTTCTCACTTTTACGCATTCGGACTCAAGCTACACATTTCATCAGTATGTGCGTTTCCTGGGATTGGAACCCACAATCTTTGCGCTGGTAACACAATGCTCTACAATAACTCTTTTCGATTGGGGTCCTCTTAAATATGCCGACCTAAACTCGTTCAAAAAAACTTTTCACTTGGAGTGCTTCAAGTGACCCAGGAGTTAAAGTGCATCCATCCGCACCGCAGAAATGGGAAGTGAAAACGACACTTGTTACGACATAAACACTGTGGAGCAGAACGAGAGTCCGGCTATCAGTGCCATAATGTTCGCCCTCGGTGTGCTCGGGAATCTGATCGCCCTGCTTCTCCTGGAATTCCGCAGGAGGAAACAGAGGAACCGAGAGCGCAAGTCTCTCTTCCATGTCTTGGTGACCACGTTGGTCGTTACGGACCTAATTGGGACTTGTCTGATCAGTCCCGTGGTACATGTCGCATATTCTACTAATACCACACTTGTCGGTATGAGCGAGTCGGGTTCCGTGTGTAAATATTTTGGATTCGCCATGACATTTTTCAGTCTCTCGACACATTCCATCCTACTCGCTATGGCGCTGGAGAGGTGCATCTCCATCGGGTACCCGTACTACTACGGCAGAAATGTCACCAAGCGTTGTGGATACATCACCATCCCTTCTATATATCTAGCCTGCTTTATCTTCTGTATAATGCCTTTTGCAGGCTTTGGGAAATATGTGCAATATTGTCCCGGCACGTGGTGTTTTATTGCAATGAATCCTCAAGTTCCGAAGCACAGGGCGTATGCCAACGTTTACGCCACGGTCCTGCTTCTTATTGTTACGATAATAGTGGCATGCAACTGTTTTGTAGTTTATCACCTGGTGTTAATGTACCGAAAGCGCAAACAGAACCGAGGATCCGTGCACACCCGGAGTAAACGGGACAGAAGATACTTCTCATGGGCAGAGGAGGTGGAACATCTCATTCTCCTGGTCATTATGACAGCCATATTTGTCATATGTTCCCTGCCATTAATGGTAAGTTACCAGTACGTGACAGGGCACACATTGAACCTAAATCATATTTTGATAGTAGCCTTTTGGGACCAATAAAGTAGGGGTTGCACTCTACTACTTGAATTGTTGCATAAAGATCCATAAACATCTAACAAACCTTTTTGTTGGGTTCTTGAAGTCAAAAAGGGTTATAAAAGGTACAAACTCAATTTCAAAAAGTGGCCCAATTTACCTGATTTCACCCTATAACTGTGAATATAGCTATATTACAATGTAAACAATGTGCTTCAGCTGTTTGCCAGTAACTTACTGTAGATTTCAATTTATGTTATTTACTTGCAACAGTAAAAAAAAAAGTTAAATTAGTCTTTGTCTTTACAGAATAAAAGTATAAAATAACAGCCTCATGCAAAGCATTCTGGGAACCAGAAATCCTCATCTGCCTTTTTCCTTCAGATTTTGGTTCCCAGAATGCTTTGCATGAGGCTGTTATTTTAGTTTTATTTGGTAAAGATAAAGACTTGTTAATTTTTAATGTTCATTATACTTTAAACAAAAACCCAATAAATAACTTGCATTTAAATCTACAGTATGTTACTGGCAAACAGCTGCCAGTAATACTGTAATTTCTACAAGATGTTTTTACAGTGGACGGATAAATGACAGATTCATGATGTTTTGAATAAAAGCAGACTTAATAAATCTAAACATGAATGTGAAAATAAATACAAACTTATTTAGCTAAACCGTGAGAACTGGATTGTGACTGATGTTTGACAGTTTTGATTTATTATCAGACTTTAAAAGCAATTTCCTAATTTTCCTCACAAATATCAAAGGTTTATTATAAAATATAGCTTTTTTTGTCACTGTGAAGCCACAAGTTGGTTTAAATGCAGTGTTCATAAAACCCTTGGTTAAAGGAGAAAGTATGGCATGCATGTCTGTCTTTGTAACTTGATGCCTTTTAAAGAAAGCATGGTGTATCGTGTTGGTTAACAAGCATGTTGATTTAATTAAGATGAAGTTTTCCAGGAGCAAACAACTGGGTTAGGAGAGCTTTCATTTTATATGCTCATGTTATCACGCATGGTTATGTTATGGTTTCTAAGTAACCGCATTTCTATGTGCAAATTTATTAACAGAAGTCAGAAGTGGCTATAAAAATCTAAAGGTTTTAATTGTGGAGATGCCGGTATGCATAATAGGAAATTGCATGGAAACTGAATTATTAGTGCATGGAAGTATTTAAAAACAACACATTAAGATCTTGTGTATCTGTGCAATAAACATAGGACCCTCGTGGCACATTAAGCAGCTTTTATGATCGCTTCACGATCTTCCCTGGAGCGATCACAATCTTCTTCTTCTAAAACAACAAATACATAAATTTTTAGATTCCTAAAATTATTGTCATTGTAAAAAAGTTTTAACATTGCATGCTGTTCTCCATCTGAGACCAGATACTAAATGTACACCCCTTGCTTGCAACAACAGCAGTCATGTTAATAATTTAAAGATACTGATTAATGGTAGGTGAGATTATAATAATTTATTAGATAGTTTAGCATGTATGGTTCCCTCTGGTTTAAAGTTCACTTCACACTTATTGTTTATTCACTGGTTTGAGTTTATTAAAGGGCAACATGAAGGATGTGGTTATTTAGATATGATAAACTCCAATACCTATGATTATGATTTCTCACCATTCACTTTCAATGCACTTTTATCTCTATAGTGAAAGTGAATAAGGAACTAAGCCTATC
This sequence comes from Paramisgurnus dabryanus, assembly GCF_030506205.2. Classification (NCBI taxonomy): domain Eukaryota; kingdom Metazoa; phylum Chordata; class Actinopteri; order Cypriniformes; family Cobitidae; genus Paramisgurnus; species Paramisgurnus dabryanus. The sequence goes on along the minus strand of NC_133353.1, from coordinate 3,860,719 downwards.
AGTCTAAAACATTTTGCTTAAAATATCCCTTTTTGTGTAATAGAAGAAAGTCATAGGCATGGGACAACATTAGATTTAGTAAAGACTGAAGGATTTTTCTATTTTTAGGTAAACTGTGCCTTTAATTGTGGAAGTTACCAAATATTTAAAGCTCCAATCTGGTGAAAGGCAATGCATGATTTTTTTCATCAGAATTTTGTAATACTTAATTTCAACAAATGTCTGTAAGAATCTTCTTGACCCCAAATAACTAGGTAATAGTTACACTATATTATGTCACCATGTTAGCCCCTTACAAAAAGGTCAGTTTTTGAGGTTTTATATACATTTGTCCGTGCCAATTGCAGAATATTTTTATGCTGTTGTTCTATGTAATGTTTATATATTTATTTTTACATAATTAATTGATGAAAATCCAGGTTAATAAAGTTAAAAACATAATTTATATATACACTACAGACTATAAATAGCACTAAAAGTGCATTTTAGGGCTATACAGCACCTATGTAGCACCTGTAAAGAACCATATGGTGCTATGTAGAACCATAAGTGGTGCTATATCACCTCTCAACCCTATATCACGAAAATGCGTGACTATTTCACGCATGGACCAGCGTGACAATGTCACGCTTTGCCGCGTTTGAGCGTGAGCATGTCACGCTTTCTGTGTGTGTCACTGTCACGTATTGGTTACTCAACTTTTTTGTCCTATTTTCAAACCATTGTCGCTTCGGTTTAGGGTTAGATTTGGTGCTTGTGTTATATGTCACTTTAAGTATTTGTCACTTTAAGTATTGGTTTATATAAAAAAAAGATACAATACTTATTCTTTTATATTTTCTAAACTTTAACCAATTGTCACCTGACGTTGGGGTTAGAGTTTGTTTAGGTAAGGGTGTCATTTTATGTAAATCTAACCCTAAACCGAAGCGACAATGGTAAGAAATTAGGACAAAAAATTTGAGTAACCAATACGTGACAGTGACACAAACAGAAAGCGTGACATGCTCACGCTCAAACGCGGCAAAGCGTGACATTGTCACGCTGGTCCATGCGTGAAATAGTCACGCAATTTCGTGATACTGGGTTGCAACTCTTGGTTCTATAGGTGCTATAAAGAATAATACAAATGCCTCTTTATATGTGCTGTATTGGTGCTATAGCACTAAAAAAGGTTCCTATACACCATAAAAAGTTAAAAGTTGGGTCATCTTAAAAAATTACTTCAATTGGTATCATCAAAAAAGTAAGTTTTTTCAATTTAAATATGTTGGGAAAAAATGAATTTTTTTGTGTTACCAAAAGTTGGTCCAACTTTTCACTTTTAACAGTGTAGGATTACATGCTTTTATTCAACACCAATTTGTTTTATAGTGTATATTAACCTGATCTCAAAGAAATGTGTACATATTTATCAAGTTACCTAATTTGTTCAAAGTGAATCGCATAAAAAACTTTTATTTGAATTACAATTTTTAATAATTCCCTAACCCAAGCCCTAACCCCAAATGTCACGGGTTAAAAATGTAGAAAAACATTTGGTTGAACAAATTCATACTAATTAGCCACCACATATCCATACAAATTTCCATGAGATCATTTTTTATACATTGTATGTTTAGATTTTTAAAGAAGAACTTTTCTAGAAGGCATTAAACTTTTGTGAAATTCATAAAAAATGTAGGCGCTGGCAACTTTTGTTAAAAATGCTGGTGGGGAAAGAGTTAATAAATACCGGTTTGTGGGCAGAATCCATTAAAGGCCACAGCTATTTTTCAGCAAAGTCCACTAATGGCGCTTTTCCATTGCATAGTACCTCACGGTTTGGTTTGGGTCCGCTTACTTTTGGGAGCTTTTCGACTGTGTGCAGTACGTAGTACCTGATACTTTTTTTAGTACCACCTCGATCAGGGTTCCAAGCGACCCGAGCTGATACCAAAAACGTGAGGCGAAAACACTGTAGGTCACTGATTGATCTGAGAGAATCGTCACTACTAGCATCATCGCTATAATGTAAAAGATTAGCTTTACCTTAGTGCTAGCTTGTTGTCATCTGTGCTCTGATAAACTCTCTTTTAGCGATGAAAAACATCCACAGGTTGAGAATCAGGAACACCATAACCATTTCCAGACTTGCAGTTTGTGGCAGCACATTTGTGACACGCACATCTGCTTAAATGCAACTTAAATAAGACTCAGCGGAGCGCGTCGACCGACGCCACAGGTGTTTGTACAGAAACTCATGTGAGATACAGGTAACGTTAGTGATAAACGAGATGTGCAAACATCTATTTGTGGTGGTCAATTTTAATTTCGTGGCGGACTGAGAAATAAATGAATGTATGGCTACAACGACGCTCTCACTTGTATGATGTCACAGCAGTAGGCAGCGCAAATATAACAACGTGCCTATAATCCCTCCCACTCCGAAGTGTTACTAAACTCGATGGAAAAGTTAACCAAGCCAAAATGGAGGTGAGCTGACCTGACCCAAACCATGGGGGAACTATGCAATGGAAAAGCGCCATAAGTGCATGGAAAAAGAATTAGATAAACAATGGCTTGTATACGTCAAGGTGCACGAGTTGTTTTTACCCAGTTAAAGTTTTAATGAGTATTAATCCACTTTTTGAGAAGTGGAGATTCTTGCATGTACTTAGAGGCCTTTGCAGAGAAAGACATCCAAATTTGTTAAATATAAATGAAATACTAATGTGACATTGTGAAAATAAGGCATTTCAACAGACTTTTTAAGTGTATGAAATATGTAAATGTATGAAATATATTTAAAAATGTGATTAATTCTGAATGATGCTCTTCTTTTCTATAGATCCGTGTATACATCAATTCCACTGGCGAGCGCAAATACAGTGACAAGACTGATCTTATAGCACTGCGTTTCATCTCAGTTAACTCCATCATTGATCCCTGGGTGTTTATCATTTTCAGCCCCTCGGTTTTGCGTTTCATTTGGGGGGCGCTGTGTAAGACCTCCTTCATGCCTTCCAGAAACTCTTTGTTCAAAACGTCCCTTACCAAAAACCCGCCAGGCCAAATCGAGCTGCTCCAACCTACCTCCACCTCTGTGGAGATCAGTCATCTCAACAAGCCCGTTTAGATGGGTTGACATGACAAGGACACGATAGTCCAGTGATGATGGAGATCACAGTATCCTTGTGCATCTAGGATTGGACCTGTCTAACCAAACGTCTTAACTGAACAAATGGGCTATTTCAGTTTTGTTGGCTGATCTTCATTAAGGGGTTTAGTAACCCCTTGAGGTTGCTTGTGACTGGGACAGTCAGACAAACCCAACCGTGAGGTCAAAAGGAAGAATGCTCTGTGTTCCTCCAGTGGTTGCAATTATTTAGAGACCAAGGACCCTGTGAACTGTAATTGCACGATGAACGTGTTTATGGGCAGATTGCTCGTGGAGCAATGTAGTTCATAAGTTTTCCCCAGTTTCAAAGGGATGGTCTGTTTAGGACTGTATATAAACAGATACTCAGTAAAAAATGAGCTGAAGCTATTATTTCACAATCATTGCTCATTTAAGATTCACTGGGGTTGTGCTTTTTGGGGTCGAAGGTTAAACATCTCCCATGCAATTTGCCACTTTGGATATGTTTATTATTCAGTGGATCGTGTAATGCTGTTTCCTGCATTTCAAGTCGAGCAGTTCGTTAATTGTCAGTGTTCCAGAGAAACACTTGTACAGGTCTATTTGTATTTATAATATCAGCATACAGTATTTATTGTGCTTTAATTTATGTTGATACAACAGTATGACAATGTCACATATCTGTGGTATGCAGGCAGAATTGAATGATCATTGAATCATTTCTTTCATGTGAAAGAGTATAATTTTTTTTATGAACATGACATATGCTGGTGCCGTACTGTACAGTGGGTGTAAATGTGTAATTGTAAAGGCTGTTTGTGTTTGTGTACTTGTTTTCCCATGTCTATGAAGATTTTGAATGCACTGACTTGTGAAATAATGTGATGTGTTATGCCTGCATGTAATCTATTCCTGTTGTTGACAGTTTACCCAAAATCAAAGTTTGTCATTATTAGTTACTCACCCTCATCTGGTTTGATCAACAAATGTCTTTTGTTTTTGTTGAACCCAATGCAGATTTTATTTTATAGTGTTGCATCTCTTCCAGTGCACATTTTTTGTGTCTGAACTGATATTTTAGGATGTTAACTTTATAAATAACATGTAAAAACTGACACAACATTGATATCCACAAGAAGAAAGAATGAGGCGTAAGGGGACATAACATGAAAATCTGACTTTTTTCATGTTTAAGTGCTATAATTGGGTCCCCAGTGCTTGTATCAACCTAGAAAATGTGAAAAAGATCAACCCAGTAACTTAGTTTTGGTAAACCATTCTCTGCAAGCATGTGAAAAAATAGCTTATTGTAATTTGGATCCCCTTGTGATGTCAGAAGGGGATAATACCGCTTCTTAATCTGCACTATACAACCACAGCACTGCCATTTAGTGCTGAGATCAGCTCATTTGCATTTAAAAGGACACCTACAAATTTTTGCTCACACCTACAAAGTGGCAATTTTAATATGTTATTATAAATTATCTTTGTGGTATTTTGAGCTAGAATTTCACATTCGTACTCTGGGGATTTATTTGACATCTTAAAAAAAAGTCTTGTGAAATGTCCCCTTTAAAATAGAAGTCGAGTGGAGTTTTTGGGTCTATTTAAAGCTTGAAAGGTTTACTGGTTACTGTCTGAGTGGATGGTGATCGAGGTGATGACCATTCACTCCCTTAGTAACCAAAAACCCCCTAACATTTGGGTTCTGTAGAATATTTAAAAAACATGAAGGTGAAAAAGTTGTAATTTTTAGGTGAACTATCCCCTTAAAGAGCATTCTTGCATTGCATTGCTTATTACTTAGACTGTGGTTTCTCTTTATGCAAACAGTTAGTTTCGTTTTATTGGTGAGTTGAACTGAAACGAAGCGAAAAAAGCTTAATAAGGAACTTGAAAAACATGATGATCTGGTTGAATTGGAAAAAAAAGAAGAAATAAATCAAATCAATCTTGACAATGTGATCTTTTTTGGGAAATTCAAAAGTAAGCAGTTGTGGTTATTTTGAAGGTGTGCAAACCAAATTGAATCTGCTATAGTGGAACTCGACCTGTAAACTCACCTAAAGGATTATTAGGAACATCATACTAATACTGTGTTTGACCCCCTTTCGCCTTCAGAACTGCCTTAATTCTACGTGATTCAACAAGGTGCTGAAATCCTTCTTTAGAAATGTTGGCCCATATTAATAGGATAGCATCTTGCAGTTGATGGAGATTTGTGGGATGCACATCCAGGAAACGAAGCTCCCGTTCCACCACATCCCAAAGATGCTCTATTGGGTTGAGATCAGTGGCTGTGGGGGCCATTTTAGTACAGTGAACTCACTGTCATGTTCAAGAAACAAATTTGAAATGATTTGAGCTTTGTGACATGCTGCATTATCCTGCTGGAAGTAGCCATCAGAGGATGGATCATGGTGGTCATAAAGGGATGGACATGGTCAGAAACAATGCTTAAGTAGGCTGTGGCATTTAAACGATGCCCAACTGGCACCAAGGGGCCTAAAGTGTGCCAACACCATTCCACCACCACCGCCTGCACAGTGGTAACAAGTCATGATAGATCCATGTTGTCATTCTGTTTACGCCAAATTCTGACTCTACCATCTGAATGTCTCAACAGAAATCGAGACTCATCAGAGCAGGCAACATTTTTCCAGTCTTCAACTGTCCAATTTTGGTGAGCTCGTGCAAATTGTAGCCTTTCTTTCCTATTTGTAGTGGAGATGAGTGGTACCCGGTGGGGTCTTCTGCTGTTGTAGCCCATCCGCCTCAAGGTTGTGCGTGTTGTGGCTTCACAAATGCTTTGCTGCATACCTCGGTTGTAACGAGTGGTTATTTCAGTTAAAGTTGCTCTTCTATCAGCTTGAATCAGTAGGCCCATTCTCCTCTGACCTCTAGCATCAACAAGGCATTTTCGCTCTGCCGCATACTGGATGTTTTTCCCTTTTCACACTATTCTTTGTAAACCCTAGAAATGGTTGTGCGTGAAAATCCCAGTAACTGAGCAGATTGTGAAATACTCAGACCGGCCCTTCTGGCACCAACAACCATGCCACGCTTAAAATTGCTTAAATCACCTTTCTTTCCCATGCATTCTGACATTCAGTTTGGAGTTCAGGAGATTGTCTTGACCAGGACCACACCCCTAAATGCATTGAAGCAACTGCCATGTGATTGGTTGATTAGATAATTGCATTAATAAAAATCGAACAGGTCTTCCTAATAATACTTTAGGTGAGTGTATTTCTAAAGTTAAAAAACAACATTTGGTCAAGTCGCTTAGCATAAGTTTGGTTAATATCTTATGTTATCTACTATCTTGCGAGGCACCATCCCACAGCATTTTTGGATGCCGTGTAACTTCTGCTTTAGGGACTCATAGTCCTCGTCTGTAAGTTATGTGATTTATAATGCATGTGGCTCATGGCCAGTTGGATTCACACACTGATCTGATCTAAAATAAACAAAACAACCCAGCCTTATGTCACGCACAATAATAATTATTGAATATCTGATGAAAGTAATTATGGAGAAGATAAACTCCCTTATCTTGAGCGGAGAAGATCAAAAGTGTGGTTGTGGGAACATAAGATTTTTAGGAGGCAAATGCAGTATAGCGAATGTTTTGACAACATCACGGGTCTGACGGTCATGACACCGGCTCTCCTCTGGGACTGTGGGAAGCAAACACAGATTTTGATCTGGCTTAAAATCAATTGGAGGAAACTCAAACAAACCTCAGTTGTCATGGTAACGTGATTGGCGCTAAAACCGCAGCTACCAGTGATGCTCTGACACATGTTGCGAAAACTGTAATCTCCTGCGGTTTGTTCAGTTATGTGACAAGAAATTTAAGGAGTGAAGAATATGTTTAATGTATCAGATCATGTAATTAATTCTAAACAGATGTTTGTTTGCAGTGAAGAAAAAGGGTCAAAAAATATTTGATATGAGTTCAGTATTTGACCTTTGTGCATATCTGAACTTTGTTGAGTTCTCGACTGGACCCAGAGATATGGATTTCTGTGTCTGTTTCTGAAACGAAATTCAGACAATCTCCTTCTGGGCTCGATCTAATCCTACCGCTTTCCAAAAAACAACAACAACTGAAATATTACAGGAAGCTTCATGATTTTTCTTCTCTACAGATAGATAGTGTTCTTGCCTTTAAAGGCCTTTTATATTCAGCATCAGTAGTACAAAAGCAATGAGGTGTCAGTGTGATTTATTGCAGTGTTTCTCTTGATGTATGATTATTCGTCCTTTGCCTGTGTCGTGACTTTAAAATGATGTTTTAGTATGTGTGTTGAATGTCTATTGATCCATCCTATCAATTGAGAATGGCTTATTTACATTCTTCACTTCTCATTAAAATCGCTTCACAAGCTGTTTAAGAAATATAGGGTAGTTAAATTCCTGTTATCTAGTCAACCATATGCAGGAACTGTCTGGTCATGCTCTGTGAAAATGATCTGTTATGTATTTCCATATGGCACTCAAAATAAACTGGTATGACCTAAATTAATGAGAATATCCGGTTCTGTGTTTATTTTTATTATTAGTTAAGTGCATTGTCCTCTTAGAAATAATTGGGCTATTAATAATCTTAAATATGTCAAGAAGATGTTGAGGTCATACTACCCCAATGTCAAAAAAATCCATTGCATGCAATGTTTAACTGTTAAAGGAAAACACCACTGTTTTTAATATTTTACTATGTTCTTACCTCACAATAATTAATCCCGGTCTTTTTTCAATGCATGCACTTTATCTTTGTACAGCACGTCATGAATGTGTTAGCATTTAGTGTAGCCCATTAATTCCTATGGCTGAGTTTGAATGAGAGGGGAGAGAGGACACAATTAGAAGGGGTGCGCGGGGCAAAAACTAATGCAGGGTTAGTTGTAACACGGACTGTTTACTTTGTTGCACAAGGTTGAGCGTTTTGTTTTTCCTGTATTTTTTCACGCTGTCAAAAAGACGATCTCCCGCAAATTATTGGAAATGTATGTTTTTCCAGAGAGTTATATTTTTTCGGTTTCTAAGTTGGGTGTGTAAGATACCAAATCCAATGCTATGTCATATTAATCAGTGTCTTGTTGACTAAAACAAAGCATCGTTTTGAAATATGTCTGCAGCTTTTAGCAACTTTTTTGGTGGGCTTGAAAACATTTTCACCCAGCGGGGTTAATTGTAACATTGTGTTACAACTTAACCCCTCAGCACTTACGATATGAAAACGCTAACGTTAGCATAATTCTTGCCGTTGTTTTAAAAAAGGCTACACACAAATGATTGCTGGCTGCCAACAAAATAAATGTGCCTGTCCTATCAAAAATCATGTGCCAAATTAATTTTTGTTCATATCTTTAATATTAATTGAATAAAGTCATGTCAAAGATTGAAATCATAATGAAATGAATAACTAAAATCAGACTTTGATGCTCATTATCTTAGAATTTGATTTTAAAATGGTTATTACAGGCTGTTTTGTCATAATTGTGCTGCTTTTTCTCACATATTTAGACATTTGTATCCATTTATAATTGAACTATAGAAAAGGGCTGGATGAATGAATACAGTGTGGATACCTGTCTATTATAGACAGATATATAAACAACATCCACTTCAAAGTATATAGACAAAATAGTATTGAAATATTTGCCTGAAAACTTAATTTTTAGCAAGTGTTACAACTAACCCCGTTACAATTAACCCCACCTATGGGGTAAGTTGTAACGTTTGCACTTCTGTCACGTTTGGTGTAATTGTCCAAGAATGGTAAGTACTAACAAACTTCAAATGTTCATTTGTAGCAGAGATGTGTGTGTTGCTTGTGTAAAAATAGAATTAATCAAACTCAAATATTTTTTGAATGATTGAGCCAAAACCAAAAAGCATTAGGTTGTGCCCCGCTCTCCCCTACTGGAAAATGTTTTGGCTGAGTTACAATCTGAAACTGAGACTGCCAAAAAATCTAAATATTGAGAAAATCGTCTTTAAAGTTGTCCAAATATACCTCATTGCTGGAAAAAACAGCATACCAGCAAGACCAGCATATGTTGTGTTTTGGTGCCGGTATGCTGCTGACCACCATTATAGACCAGCATAATTTCCATGCTGGTGCATGCTGGTTTGGTGTTAGCTGGTGGTCATCAGCTTACCAGCCCCAGCATCCCATTCTGGTCATACCAGCAAGACCAGCATATGTTGTGTTTTGGTGCTGGTATGCTAGGGACCACCAGCTAAACCATCACCATACCAGCATGGAAATGCTGCTGTTCGAATTAAGGTTTTTTTGGTCAAGGGTACCATTTGTCATAGTCAGAGGTGGACGGTACTTAAGTATTTTTAGTTACATTTTCTTGGGAAAATTTATTGGGAAACATTTACTTGACTACATTCTAAAGCATATCCTACTGTTTATTCCTTTATATTGTATATTAAAATGTATTTCATACCTAATAACATTAAAAATGTATGCTTTCGTACTTACTCAAGTAAATGTACTTTTTAAGTAAAAGTAAGAAAGTACTAGATGTTTAATGTATTAAAATATTACGTGTAAAACAAAATTTATATATATAAATATGATATTATGATTTGGAATGTATGTTTTCTAAAGAAAAATACTTAATGTATACTTAATGCAAAAAGTAAAAATATTTCACTACTGTCCACCTCCGGTCATAGTGCTTTGCATTCATGAAAATTTATGTAAAGTACGCTTTATAATAAGGTCGTAGGCTTTTTGTTAAATGCATTAGCGAACATGAACTAACAATGAGCAATATAGTTTTCAGCATTTATTTATCTTTAATTAATCTCTAGTTAATGCCAGCACAATTGTTTGTGTTAGTTCACTGTGCATTCACTTCTGTTAACAGTTACAACTTTTGATTTTAAAAATATATTAAATGCTGAAATTAACATGAATTAAGATGAATAAATGCTGTAAAAGTATTTTTCATTTTTAATTCATGTTAGCCAATGCATTAAATAAGGTGAACAAATACAACCTTATTATAAAGTGTTACCAGAGTAATTGTATTTAACAATGTTTTTATACAGGTTAGTAAAAAGTCTTCCTTAAATATGTAAAATTTAACAATTATTTTTTTACATTTTAAAATGAAAAGTGACCTTGTCCTATATTTTTGAGAATTATCCAATTACACAAATGCTAATGAATGTTATCAACATACTAATCAACATGAATGATGATAATAAAGACTGAAGATTCTGCAGCAGCGTGGCTCATTAAATTCCATTATGAATGTAATCACATCTAACCCTGTTTACACAACTCTATTGGTTTTCTTTTCCAAATGCAGGACCCATCTCAGTTTATTTCAGTGAGCTATAACGTTATCTCGCAGCTCCAGGATACCAGCGGATGACTTGCAGGAAACAGCTGCTCATCTCATGGGAGAAAGCTGATGTCACACATTATTGAAGAACCATTATCATTTATAATGACCACACATATCTGACCCTACACAGACACTACACAATCCTGTATTTCTCACCCAGGGCAAAGAATTCAATTTATCCAGTGAAAAATAATAACAGTACTACACTGGATTTACTGGCTTGGGAGCTTCAAATGAGACATTTGTCCCTTTAGGCATTTGTTAAAAGTATTCACTTGGAAAAGAAATACATTTCCATTCAATATATTGGTATTAGGTCATGATTAAGCGAGACTTATTGTGCATGAGCATCATGTGTTTTTGTCCTGTATTGATTGTTTTCTATTGAAACAAGAAGGAGGGGGGAAGTATGTAGTTTTTATCACAGACTGGCAAAACAATGATTTCATAGCTTGTTTGGTGGTGTCATTTTTGTAAAGTTTTTATCCTACAAGAGAAAGATTGTAAATGCTTTCTTTTGCAAACTTTTAGGAGTGCATATAAGAGTAGCTTATGTAAGTGATAATGTATAGGCAGCAGGTTGTTATCGCAGAAATTATCCCCAGCAGTGTGATCAGGACCCAAATCAAAAAGTTTTCTATCACACTGAATGGGCTTATTTTGAGATTACAACTAGCTGCCTGTACATTTTCCTGCTTATTACACGGCTATTTACCTCATAGGTAAGGTAAGGTACATTAAATATTGATTTGAAATGTTTTATTTTCTCATTTTTAATGAATGCAGACTTTCCAAGGAAAACTTGTTTATTTTAAGACCTTCAAATATCACAAATATGCTATTTCCTTTAATTTTTAAATATAAATGTTATTATAACACGGGGCTGTTGAATGCTTTATTCTGATTGGTTCCATGGGTGTTTCTTTTTTTCTGTAAAACGCACACCTGGTCTATCAAATGTCTTAAAATAACAATCAGAATAAATTCTGTGTTTAACGTAAGCGGAATAATTGACTCCAGTCCTTTAAATTATTTGAAAATAATGCACACCTGCGGTGTAATGAGATTCCGCTTCGTGTCGTGCCGCATTACAAGCCTTGGGCGTGCATAATTTTTGAATAATTAATCAATTATTCCTTACTTAAAAGACATTTATAGTGAATGTTTTGTGTAATATTAAACTGTATCTGTCAAAGTGATTCGCAGGATCTGGGTTACCGTGTGTTTATTAGTTTTGAGTAGTTGTTATCTCAGAATAACATACCTTGGAATGTTGCAACTGGCCAATCAGAATCAAGCATTTTAGAGCGCAGTGTAAAAAAAAGAGTAGCCTGGTCCAACTAGACTCTCGTACATTCATTTCCTCTGTTGAAGTTTAAAACTATTTGATCTGCCCAGAGTCACTCTATATCTGCTATAACCAATCGCTAACATTTGGTCGTGACGTATGTCATGCGCCTAAACCGGCCGGAAACAACAAGTCTAAATGATCAGACCAACAAAACTTAGCAAACATTGTTCTTGCTCCGGCTTTAACTTCTGTATATTCGGCAGTTTTGCAACAACGGACCGAATAGCTTTTCTCACGTCTTTCTCCGCTGCCATTACTGAACTACAACTCAAAGTGACGCACGACCTCAACGTCATCGTTCTTAGCCACCCCCCTCTGTTCGCTGATTGGACCTGCAGATTTTTGGCAGAAGAAAACGAAACTCTACACAGCGTTCCCAGACGTAGTACTGAAGCGAAATGAAAATTAAGCGGAAGCACGTAGGAGGGCGGAGCCAGGCTAAAAAAAGAGAGCAAACAATTTCGCATTTGACATTTACTTTTATCCAAAGCAAGATATACATTTTTTCAGTAGGCTATGGGTGGGTTCAAACCGGGTGTGCCTCATACATCTTGAGTGAAGCCGCTCATGCATCTTATGTGAAGTCGCTGGCTCTTTGACCGCCCCCTGGTGGCTGGCTGGAATAAAAGTCATAAACCCCGCCCTCTCCATGCAAACAAACGGGACTCGGCTCTAAATAAAAAATTATTTACACTTCCAATAAAATTTTTTGAAATATGCTTTTGGTCCTTTAAAGAAGTTTTTATCACGCTGGTATACGTTCAATTTTTAATTTTTGTGATAAGTTTCATTTTAGCTAGTAATTTGATGCTATAGAAACAGGGCGTGTTGTTATGATTGGTGTGGTTGAATTGGCATGCGAGCGTTTAGGCGGAAGTTTGATTCCGCGGCTCCGCTTCTGGCTCCACGGACGATTCCTTTCGCGCATGCCCTGGCTCCAAAATGACGTTTTTACGTAACATGGCAGCACCAATGGTTGTACATTTTTGGCTTCAATTCATTACAATAAAAGGATGCGACGTCCATCTTTTTTACAGTCTATGGTTCAAACCCATGACCTTTGGTGCTGTTAACGCAACAGTCTACCACTGCACATAACACAGAGTAAAAACCGCAAAACTCCTATTTTGTAGGCTATTTCCATATATTAGTAACAAATCAATACAAAGCAGATTTAAAAAAGGAGCTTTGTTTATCAACTTACTGGGTTTGTCATACATGCAAATTTAATTACGTATAAATCTTGGGATACAAGATTAATGTCTGTGCTTCGTGAGCTCAATTTCCTGTGGGAAAACTTAAAATACTTATTTAAATAAAAAAACGTATAAAGAATTTAATTTTGAATCTGGTAACCACAAATTGCACTTAACCTGTACATGTCACACACAACCACCATCAAAACCATAGCTTATCATTATATCAGTGCAATTTAGAAAACTTTGCTAACAAAGTAGGCCCTATGCAAGTTACCAGTTCTGTATAGATGCACTTTGATGACATTTACTTGACCTTCTGTTTCAGATAAGAACAAATTAGCCTGGGTTGATTAGACATGACATGGCTCAGTGCATACGGGAAGACATGTAAACTCATCTCAGCCCTCGTCATGATGATATCTGCCGGACACCGACCAGGCTTACAGCGAACATCTAGGAATTTCCAAATTTCCAAAAATAACTTGGAACACTACTGAGTAATTCTGTAATGGCTTATGGTTGATGAGCATAAACCTCAAGAGAGGAAAGCTCAGCCCGGCCATGAGAAATTCTGGCGAGACGACATTGGCAGAGGACGATGGAGACATTTTTGAACTGCATGACAGAATGAATCTTCCTCTGAATCACACACGGGAGACAAATTGAGCGTGATGCATGATTTATAGTCGAAGAACTAGCATAAACATTTTTGTTAGGGATATTAAATGATGGCAACAGCCCTTTTCCTTTCCCTTCTGTCACCCTTTCTGACCTTCACTCCAGTTAACCAAACAGGTATAGTCACACCTCAACCATACCCCACTGGTTATGTAACAATTATCATGTCAGTCCGCTAAAACAAACAAAACAATGTTTTCAAAAATGCCACAAAGCCACAGTGTTTACACTCTTTAAACTCAACCTAGCAACCTGGTTTCTTTTCTGCACGTTCAGTTGAAAAAGAAGAAAGAGTTTTCACGTCAACGTTACACATTTCACCTTGAAGTGATGTAACTGTGTTGACAGCTTGGCGGGTTGAATGCTTTGAAAGCCTTCAGAAGGAACCCTGAGTCCTGTCCTCTGACATGTATTGACACCCTTCACTTGTTTAAAGAGATAAGCAAATAACCAGCGCGTCCAACGATACACCTCTCACGTGAAAATAAGGGTTAGTATTAGTAGTTAAACATGAAATGAGGTCCATCTGTTACTTGCATAAGCAACACATTGAGATGGAGGGCTTGATAACTGCTGGAAGGTAATGAAAACAAAGAACCTAATAACAACGCTGTTATTTCAAGATGGAAACGCTTTGAGTCTGCCTGGATTGATTAACTTTATTTGTTTTTACAACCAGAACCATCAGGAGTGGGGGGTTAACCTCTGTGTACCTTCATGTACCGTGTGTTGCAGAATAAAGGCAGGTTTCATTTTCACCATTTATCAACTACATAATATTTTATATGCACACCAAAAATGCTGGGATATTTTTTATCCAGTGTTGGGTCAAAATGGAAGAATCCTGGCATTGGGTTGTAACCGATGCTGGGTTGTTTTAACCCATTGTTGGGTAAAAAACATTTTCAAGGTTAATTTAATCCAGCGGCTGGGCTTTGGTTCGGTTTTGACCCCAAACTGATTTTAAAATAACCCAGAATGCTTAGAGTGCACTATGTGCTAATTCTAGATGCAACTATAGATGGTTTCAGCTGTAACGATCTAAACAAACGGCTTTCGTGGAACACACGTAACTTCCGGTAAAGTCCGCTAAGAATCAATAACAACAAAGTCCTTTTAGAGTAGTTTATTTCTGATAACAAGCTAAATAAACAACAAGTAGATTATCGTAGTATTTCATAATTCATAGCTTAAGCGTATAAATACGACACTGAGCCAACGTTGCTGTTTAAAATGTGTACTATAATGTATACAATGTTAACTACAAACCGGCTGCCAAAACTTCTTTGGCATAGTAGTGATTCATGACCGCTGTCTTCCCTCGTCTTTAGGAAACCAAAACATTTGTTATTTTTGATGAGGTATTTGTTCCAGAGTTTATATTAGGCCATTAAACAAACTGAAACCGGAAGTAAAGTTCCGACCAGACGCGTAACCACGACAACGCACGTGCATCCCATGAAACTGTCTATTAAGTGTATTTAAATTGTATTCCTCCTTCAAACACATATTAAAAGTTTTTGTACATGCATGTTAACGCAACCAACGGCTCAGTCCACAGCTCACCCCTCTCTTTCGAAACACATAGTGAAGATACGGTAGCCACCAGAGGACAAACACATCTTCGTCTGAGACAATAGTTGTTTCTCAATGTTAAGGAAGGATCCTCGGAAGCCAGAATTTCGAGGATGCTACACCATCAACATCCGTCAAAGGACTGTTCTAATGTCAAGGATCCTCGGAATTTCAACCAAGGACTGAGTCCTCAATTCGAAAAATATCCCATATACAGGAAATAGTGCTGCACAATTAATCGCATCGCAATCGCAATCGCGATGTCAGCCTGTGCGATTATATGACAGCAAAATGTTGCAATTATATTAAATAAATAAATGTGTGGCCTTGTTAACACAAACCTTCTGTTTGATGATTTTTCTTGCTGTTTAAAAAAGAAAGAAAAACTAACAAAAAAGGCAGTGCACGTGTGGCATGCGTGTGTGACGTGCGTTGTCACTTGTGTGTGCGCAGCGCGGAAATACCAAAGCGAAGATGGATGCAGAGGAGATTGACAGTGATCTGGTAGCTGAAAAAAAAACTCTACGTCTGTTGTATCGTATGGCGGTATTTTGGATTTAGGATTACTGACACTGAACAGTTGCTACATCACGTGGCAATACTAAAACATTTCTAGTTTTACAAATACACAATTTTAGCATTATCCCTAAACTGTGTGTGGATTTTCCTTAAAACCCATCAAGTTGACTCATGATACCATTTATTATAATCGCAATCGCACATCGCAATGTTAGCATCAATAACCGCAATGGGAAAAATTACCCAAATCGTGCAGCCCTAACAGGAAAGGATACATATGTGTAGCCTTCGCGCTCTTTGCACTTTCAAATCACTCACAATCCTATGCCTGCCGCACCGAAAGCACACCTTTTCACTGACGTAATGACGCAATGTGCCTTTGCTAACCTGTTCCATTTAAGAGTTCTCTGAATGCTAAAGAGGAGCCTCGTCTAGGTTCTGAAGGGAGTGACTTGTAAGGACCAGTCCTGCCAAGGAAGTATCCTTGACATTGAGAAACACCTAATGGCTGTTTCTCAATATGCGTTCTTCAGCGATCTTGCGTCCTTGTGTTCTCAGTCTACATCATCATTAACCATCAAAGTTCAATTCCAATTCTCAAGAACTCAAGTACAAAGGATGCATGAAAATACTCCGATGTGTTCTTGATATCGAGGATGCATTGAGTGCAGACATGTGCGCTGAAATCGCTTCATGCCCCAAAAGTCATTGTGGCAAATGCAAAACAATGGCGGAGTTCAGGTGACCAATAGGAAAATCACACACATCGAATTTCTCACAAGTGCGTTCTGTGTTCTCGCGACCTTCTGAGTTCATTCTTCCAAGGTTGTCTGGCAAGACCGATCTCCACGAGAACGCAAGTCCGTTCTTTGTGTTCTTGGAATTGAGAAAGAGCAAACGTAGTGACGGAAGGTGCTCTGTAGAGAAGTTTTTTTATTTAAGGCTAGAAACTTCATGGAAGTGCGAAATGGCGACTTCCATGTGGGGACCGGCAGTATATGTAGATAAAAATGTATCATTTAAAATTATACAGTTCATTGCGTAAGGTCATTGCGTAAGGTCTTAATGCGCCACTGATAATGTAGTTATGTATATTGCATTTCTTTCAAGAAAACCTTCTACAACTCACACAATGCACCTTTAAAACAAGAAAATAATAAGTTATTAATAAAGAGGTGGAACTTAAAGGAATATTCCACTTTCATAAAAACAAAAATCCTGATAATTTACTCACCCCTATATGACATCCAGATGTTTATGTCTTTCTTTGTTCAATCAAGAAGAAATTATGTTTTTTGAGGAAAACTTTCCAAGATTTTTTTCAATTTAATAGACCTTACTGGACCTCAACAGTTCACAGTTTCAACACAGCTCTAAATGATTTCAAATGAGGCATAAGGGTCTTATCTAGCGAAACGAAAGTCATTTACGGTAAGAAAAATCACCGGTTATGGTTTAAAAGTGCATATTGCATTATTTCAGTAGTTAAGACCCTTATACCTCGTTTGGGATTGTTTAGAGCCCTTTGAAGCTGTGTTGAAATTGCAATTTAAAACTGCATTGAAAATGTGAACTGTTGAGGTCCAGTAAAGTATTGAATTAAATTGAGAAAATCTGGGAAGGTTTTCCTCAAAAAACTTAATGTCTTTCCAACTGAACAAAGAAAGACATCAACATTAGATGACATAGGGGTGAGTAAATTATCCGGATTTTTTATGAAAGTGAAATACCATTTTTTCTCTAAAACCAGACTTAATTTTTTTATGTCATTTTGCTTCTCCAGTAAATGAATCTCGATTGAAGTATTTTTTTATTGTATTTTTTGCAGTGTAAATCTTTAAAATTCGGCACTATTGCATTTTCACCTTTACATTATGCACTTTTACTTTTCTAACCAAAAAACATACAAACCAGAAATCTAACACCTTTGTTCAAAAAGTCTGACTCCAGCACAGAAGAAACATAACAAATCCTTAAAATAATTTGAAATAAATCGAGAAAATATTATGATTCCTATGATCTCAGACGTTTGGACGGCACTGTGCAGTGCAGACATGTTTTTCTGCGGTTTTATTTGAATGCTTACCAATTTTCACCCTTTTTCTTTTCCTTTCTAAGGGGAAAGTTAACCGTTCTCATATGCAGAGATTCTGGTCTTTTCTTGCTCAAGTTATTCCGGTCAAATCACAGATAGGAGTAAATTATCACAATATTTCCTGTGTATGTTAACTGTCTGTATTTCCCCACCCACATATTAAAAGCCACTGTTGTCCACTGATAATGTGATAAGACAGTTTGATGCTAATAGGTCAACATTTCCTTTGTTGTAATGTAACACAACAACCTTAACCTGTCCCTAAGGGTGCCATGTGTCTGTTAATAATACACAAACCCTGTTATTTTTAACAGTCTGTGACCTTTCTGCCGTATGATGGTATTAGACTATAACTCTTTTTATATGACCGATGGCCAAATGACATCTATACAACATTGGCCTGGAGCCTGAAGAGTCTAAAGCCATTGAATGAAATTAAATCTTGATAAATGGAGAATGTGACACATCCTTGAAACCAAAGGTGATCAGATGTACCCGTTTTCCGGAGACAGTCACGTTTTTTGGTGTTCTGTCCTCCACAAACCCACAACAATATAAAGTCAAAAAAAATTTGTCCCTGTTTTTTTACTGGTAACAAATAAGATTTTAATGATATTTTGACCATTGAACTAGGAAATCCCTGGTTATACATAGTTACGTAGGAGTAGTAATGATGTTACTGCGCGCCAAGGTTGAAGTGCTACAAACAAAGTGGTCTTCTGGCATACAATATAGTTTTATCCGCTTAAAAAAATCGCCACGTTTTATTTTGTGCCACCATACTTACTCGTGTAACTACTCATGTCTTTAAAAAGGGGCAAAAGATGGAAGTGTTTGGTGGCTTCTAAATTCATCCCTGTTTGGATCCTAAGGAATGAATGGGGCTAGGCTAAATGTTAACACATTCACAACGCGCTATACAAAAAATAAGTGTACGCATTGAAAAAATATAGGTTTGTATTAATTTGTCGAAGTTGAGGTAAGAACATAGTAAAATATTGAAAAACAGTGGTGTTTTCCTTTAAAGTCCGTGTAAAGTCTGACATTAAATGTGTTCCCATGAACCACCCAGCTAAATTTTAATGATTAAAAGACGACAAATAAATAAAATAAGTTCTTGGAAAAACAGGCAGGATTTTCTATTCTTAAACGCTGGGTGCGTGTCCGGTGTCGGCGCTGAAACCACACTCACTTGCGGGACTCTGCTGTCTCTCTCAACTCTCTCACAATTGTATTAGGGGCGGGGCCATTCTCGGTGGCTCCAGTATGTCATCGAGCCACCATTTTAGCCCCGCCCAAATAATTCTGAACAAACATAGGAATGTGGAAAAACTGTTTTATGGCACAACTTTACAATCCAGTACTAGTTCCCAGTCTTTGTAACTTGTTAAGAAACAATTCTCTGGAATTACTTATACAGAAACTGTCAACAGCTGGAATTGCCCAGTCTGCTTTAGATGAAGCAGAAAGTAAACATAGGATGTTATGTTTTTAGCTTTACTAGTAAAACACGCATTTCCCATGTGAAGACGGTTCACATTCGACTTAGACATCAGCACTGATCTACTTGGCATTGTAAATACCAATGTACATCGGTCTCTAGGGACTCAGTCAGTGAGGAAGTCTATGACAGCACGCTTGTGGTTAATGCGAGCACAGCAGATGTGTGATTTCATAACAGCTTTCTCTGCCTTTCTTCTGGGATCTCAGAAGCGGATATCACTCCTCACCCAGTGCCTCGAAATATTGTTTCTGATGAGCTGGACCTATAACCTGAAAGCTGTTTATGCCAGATTAGTACAAAGGTTATAGACTTCACCCTCTTTACACGTGAATGTGTTAATAAGAGTTGAAGATTCAGAATAGAGTACATACTGTTTTAATTCGTGTAGAAAGATTGTTGACATCAATGGGATGCAGTCAAACAAATTCAGACAGAAGTGAGTCAAAAGAAATATGGGATGAACTTTACCATTGACTGTGTAACTGTGACTCAGACTGAAAACCCAACTACATTTATTTTTTGTGACTGACTTATAAATGAAAATATAAGGTTGATATCTATAATAATGACTGATTAAGGCAACAATCTAAAAAATAAATGGTGCTAAATAGTACCAAATGCTCATAATCTTAGGGGAACCATTTAAGCATTAAAAAGCACATCTCTGTAGAACCATAAGTGGTGCTAAAGCATGACTATAGCATCACTAATGGTTTAACATAGCACAATATGGTTCTACCCAGGTGCTACACAGGTTCTACATAGTTGATGTTTAGCACGATGCTTCTAATCTTAAAATTCGATTATGAGACTTTATCCGAAATTTCAAAGCAGGGTCACAATTAGTTTTTGACTACGACAAAAGCTCTGATACATGTAGCCTACTATACATTTGAGTCATTTGACAGATTGTTTTGATTTTTTGCAGCACTAGATATACACCATGGGCAGTTTCCTAAACCGGGTTTAGATTAATCTAGCTTTTCTCAAACTTGTTCTGCCATTCCCCACTTTGGAGGTAGGGAAGGCTTCTAAGCCCCACCTGTCCCCAATCGTCCCAACAAAATGGTAATCAAGTAGGCTTTAACAGTCTCTCCAGAAAAACATGATTATGCGATCGCACGATTCAACGCATAATCAGCCAAAGTCCGCATATTTATGTGGGGGCCGCATTTTTTCAAATACCCCACACATTCGCAGCATAAATTGCAGACATCCGTGCGCATAATATGCGGGGCTTGCATGATTTCATAATCCCCACATTTTCGTAGCAAAAATCACATATATCTTAGCAGAAAGTTAAAAAAATGTTGCATTTACTTCACACAAGCGCAGCCATGTCCCCTGTTGCCATGGGAACGTTATGAAGTGACGTGATTATGTGATGTGAACATAATTGAAAAGCTGCAAACAGTTTTTGCAAGTTCCCGCAATTTTTATCGCATAAAATTGCATAAATATCCTACATATTCCATCGCATTTTTTAAGAAAACGTGCCTCAAGATCAAGGATTTTTGCCCGCAACAATCACAAAAAAATCACTTTGTGTTTTTTGAAATTGGTTTAACCATCATAAGACCTGATTTTCCTGTATACGTTATAGTCCCTTTGGGGTAAAAATAAACCCAGAGATTAAACGAGAGATTACAAAAAATATATAAATTTTTAATGATATAAATAATATTTTCATTTACTTCCCATCTATACAATAATGATGTGTTTTGGGAGATATGAAGTACTTTTATACCCGTTTACCACTCAATTCCTCAACAACACTATTAGCTTGCCTGAAAAATATAATTTTTTTATGAAAAATTCACATAAATTATAATCTAAATTTGATTTAAAACGTTTTTAGATCTAGATTTTATGTGATCTAGATGTTATGTGTTGAATTCAGCCATTTGGTGTTTAGAAAAAAACAGTGTTATGGTTACAGTTTAGGAAATAAATCACTTTCGACCAGCAAAGGCCCATAGAGACCCATTTATTTCACTGGATGTGGCCAACTGCTCAACATCAATACTTTAGTGAAACATTTTGTGAATTTATGTTTATATAAACATTTGAAAGGACATTTAAAATAAATATTATTTCAAATAGTAGAATTTTTTGTAGTTTTTGATGCATTTGTTTTTACAAAATTCCACAGAAATGTGACTGAATGCAAGTGTGTGTGTGTGTGTGTGTGTGTGTGTGTGTGTGTGTGTGTGTGTGTGTGTGTGTGTGTGTGTGTGTGTGTGTGTGTGTGTGTGTGTGTGTGCGACTTTGTCTTTCTGTGTGCGCACATGTGTGAGTATTTTACATCTTTGTTTTTGCATTTTTACGCCCCACACTTTAAGAAACACTGGATTAATCCAAGAGTATGTCTTATGGGGCATACACACCAAACGTGAATTCAATGATTTGTGCGAGTAGATTACATTAAAGAAGTCATTGCAAAGATGCGAAGCGATTAATACGATTTAGGCGGCACGATTTCCACAAAATTGGAAATCACCTCAAACGTGTCTTGCAGCATGTTGAAAATTTTCAACTCAAGAGGAAAATTTGAATGACAAAGTTAAATCCCGCGAGTAATCTAAAGCGGGAAACGTGATGCTTTGCGTTTGGTGTGAATACAGCATTACTCGTTGCACTCTACCTTGGGTCAGGCGAAATTTTCGCTCAAGTTACATTTTTTTCATCTTCGGGAAGACACAAATAGTTATGGCCCATTAATATTATTAGAACATTTGAATATTTTATACAAACATACCTTGCAAAAAAATCATTACTGGTGTGCATCTTGAGACAAAACAATGGCACTGATAGATCTAAGGAATAATTGATGAAGGGCTGTTGCATTATTCAAAATGAATGCACACCCATTGTGGTTATGCACCTGGAGGCATTATTATTATCAAATAATTCAAAGGACCGGAGTCAACTATTCCGCTTATACCACGGTTACCATAGACATTGCTCTTATTTTAAGACACTTGACAGGTCAGGTCAGGTCAGTTACGACAGCTCAAACATGCATTTTAGTTTGGGACTAAACTGAAGCCCTGTCCGGGAAACCGACCCTTTGTGCTTATGTATCCAGTTTGAACAAAACGTGCACTTAAAAGTCCAATCCTATGTATGTCTGCTATGGACAAGCTTAGGAAAATTATCCAATATCATCAGCATTTCTGATGATTCTGGCTACACAAGTTCATTTCAGGTCAACAATACACACTTCAAATAAGATATGCATCTGCTTAAATGCACAATTATCTGAATTATTTAAAAGTATGACTTTTTAAAGTGGTGAGGATGTGGGATTTAAGTGACGTGAATAGCAAAATCTAGGATGAGAAAGATCACATAACACAAACTGGCTGTCTAATTACTGTTATTGATCAGCACATCAGCGTTTTCCTGCAAGCATTTATATTTATTGTGTAGAGATTATGGCATTCTGTTACTCATCTGCCTTTCATCTCGGATCATATTAGTCCAAAGCATCATTATTTAATATTGTAAACCCGTAAATTGTGTTAGAGAATATCAGCCGAATATTGATGTGAGCATAATGTTTGTTCATGAGCGGGAAATCAAAGGTTAAGGGGTTTCTTATGGATGCCTGGCTGGCTGCAGGCCCGGTGATGCTAGATAAACATCGCCCCTTAACTTTATAGTGATGTCAGAGACATGTTTCTACTTGTGTCTGTACAAACTCTGTGTGTGTTTTGATGATGATACTAAACATCTGCCCTTAGTTTCAATGTCAAAAACCATCTGACATGTTTCTACTTGAGTTTTTTTAAGAATATCCTGGATTCTCATTTAACCCTCATAAGACCCGATTTTCCTGTATACGTTATAGTTCCGCGGGGGTAAAAATGACCCCAGAGATTAAAAGAGTGATTACAAAAAATATATACATATTTAATGATACAAATAATATATATATTTTTTAGTTTACTTCCCATCTATACTTTAATGCTGTGTTTTGTGAGAAATTAAGTACTTTTATACCCGATTACCACTAAATTCCTCAACTACACTATTAGCTTGCCTGTAAAATATCACATTTTTGTGAAAAATTCACATAAATTATGATCTAAATTTGATTTAAGATATTTTTAGATTTTGATCTAGATGTTATGTGTTGAATTCGGCCATCAGGTGTTTAGGAATTTTTTTTTAAGTTTAGGAAATAAATCATTTCGACCATGAGGGGCCCATAGAGACCCATTCATTTCACTGGATGTGGCTTCCTACTCAAATCACTACTTTAGTGATACATTTTGTGAATTTATGTTTATATAAACATTAGAAAGAACATTAAAAATAAATATTATATTTTTTTGTAGTTTTTGATGCATTTTGAAAAGTTTGTTTTTACAAAATGACACAGAAATTTGTCCAAATGTAAGTATGTGTGCGTCTCTGTGTGTGCACGTGTGCGCGTGCATGTGTGTTTGTGTTTTTATGTGTGTGTCTGTGTCTTTATGTGTGTTTAAGTTTTACTGTGACTTTGTGTGTGTGTGAGCCTGTGTGTGTTTGTGCGCGCATGTGTGTGAGCATTTTAGCCCACCAATTTACATCTTTGTTTTGCATCTGTGGCTGTTTTTTGCCAAATTCTGTAAAAATTGCTCTCTGTGTGTTTGTGTGTGTGATTGAGCATCTATTTTGTATATTGCATTTCTACTTTAGTTGAAGAAATTTTAAGATTTATTCTGGATGTATTGATTTTTTTTTTTGACAAATAAAAAGAATTTTTTTTTTGCATTTCCCATTTATTAAAAAAAAAAAAATGCACTTCTTTAGAACGACGAATACAAGATCCAAGGGTCCTGATTGCACTAAAGGGGCTTATGCTATTACAACCGGCTGCCTATACATCCCCAACTTAATTAGCATTCTCAACGTGTTCAACGTTCATTATTATGCAATATAAAAAGGTAAAAATCTTGATTGCATTTGTGAAAAACTGACATTTTTCCTTCCTACATTGTCAGAGGAAGGGATTTTCTTAACATCTGTGTTCAAAAATCCTATTCAGCTAAAGTTTAAATGATGTAAACCAGTCTACCGAGTTTGCTTGTAGCTGCACGTATAGTATTTTGCAATCTGCATGTGGTAATAAGAGAGAATGAAAGATTTTTATCAGACGTTTCCTTCACGCAAACTGCACCAACAAATGTCCACAGTTTCACCTTAAACAAACCACATTATCAAATCATGAACAGACAAAATTGCATTGTGTGTTTTGGCTTCCTTAAAGCTCTTTTTTCTTTATAAATGCATGTAATGCAGACACTAATTTGACACCTTTTATGTTAAACCAATAAAAAAGCAGCTTGAGGCACCAGCACATGAAAAAATAATTATAAATCATGACTTAATAAATGTCATTAAAGCCTTGGAGGCTTGTTTTGTCAATAAAAGTTTTTTTCCTGTCCATCAATTTTCACAGCATCCATCATTTATTTCCCTTATAACCCCGAAGGCAACCAAAAAAAGAACAATCAAGAATTATGTTGGCTTGAGAAAGCCAACATACTGTTGTTGCACTTAAACTTATTATTATTATTATTATTATTATTATTCTTTTTCTTCTGAGACTAAAATTTCTAACTCTAACTCGTCCTAGAGCTTTCAAGCTACAGCCATCAAACTTTGGACATACCTTCGGTCTGATCTGACTCGAGTTGCTATATCTTTTCTAACTGATGGGACCTTCCGAATTCCTAAACGGGGCGCTGAAACACCCCAAAATTTCCATTGACTTAACATTGAGACAAACTTTGACGGGTCATAGCTGCGAGTGAGAAACTTGTAGAAACTTGTGGCTTACCACATTTAAGGAGGCTGACAGGCTCTGTAAGAACATACCTCACAATGGGGTGTAAGCTGTACCCCTGGGGTGTAAGGGGCCCCCAAAATTTCCCATTGACTTATAATGGGGCAGGAAACATGCCCATAAAAGGGAATAAAAGCGTCCCAGATGGAATATCTTCACTTTAGAGTGTCTTAGAGACATGGGGGTGGGCTAATTTTACTCAAGCATCCAATCAGTCTCTTAGGATCACCCCAGAGCTATTAAGCCACGCCCCTAGCAACAATTTTGGGTACCCTAGCAACATCTCCCATAGACTACCATTATAAAAAGCCCAGATGGATATCTTTGCACCAGAGTGTCATAGAGACATAGGGGTGGGCTCATTTTACTCAGGCATCCAATCAGTCTCTTGGGATTCTTATTGAGGTATTAAGCCACGCCCCTAGCAACAAAATATGAAGACCCTAGCAACATAATAAACAAAGCCTTATATCTCTGGATCTGAACATCGTAGAGACACAGGGGTTGGACCGTTTTACTTGTGGCTTGAAGTGTAATCATTATGGGATACCAATTTTCTCCCTAGCAACCAAACTTAGTACCCTAGCAACGGAATAAACAAAGCCTTATATCTCCGCATCAGAACATTGTAGAGACACGGGGGTTGGACCGTTTTACTTGTGGCTTGAAGTGTGATCATTATGGGATGCCAATTTTCTCCCTAGCAACCAAACTTAGTACCCTAGCAACGGAATAAACAAAGCCTTATATCTCCGCATCAGAACATTGTAGAGACACGGGGGTTGGACCGTTTTACTTGTGGCTTGAAGGGTGATCATTATGGGATGGCAATTTTCTCCCTAGCAACCAAACTTAGTACCCTAGCAACGCAATAAATGTTAGCTTCATGCTAGCTTCCTGCTAATCATGCTAGCTTCATGCTAATTATGCTAACATCATGCTAGCTTCATGCTAATCATACTAGCTTCATGCTAATCATGCTAACATCATGCTAGCTTCATGCTAATCATGCTAGCATCATGCTAACTTCATGCTAATCATGCTAACATCATGCTAGCTTCAAGCTAATCATGCTAACATCATGCTAGCTTCATGCTAGCTTCATGCTAATTATGCTAACATCATGCTAGCTTCATGCT
Organism: Paramisgurnus dabryanus; assembly: GCF_030506205.2. NCBI lineage: Eukaryota > Metazoa > Chordata > Actinopteri > Cypriniformes > Cobitidae > Paramisgurnus > Paramisgurnus dabryanus. The sequence goes on along the minus strand of NC_133353.1, from coordinate 3,834,323 downwards.
AATCATACTAGCTTCATGCTAATCATGCTAACATCATGCTAGCTTCATGCTAACATCATGCTAGCTTCATGCTAATCATGCTATCTTCATGCTAGCTTCATGCTAATCATGCTAGCATCATGCTAATCATGCTAACATCATGCTAGCTTCAGGCTAATCATGCTAGCATCATGCTAGCTTCATGCTAGCTTCATGCTAATCATGCTAACTTCATGCTAGCTTCATGCTAATCATGCTAGCATCATGCTAGCTTCATGCTAATCATGCTAACTTCATGCTAGCTTCATGCTAATCATGCTAGCATCATGCTAGCTTCATGCTAATCATACTAGCTTCATGCTAATCATGTTAACATCATGCTAGCTTCATGCTAATCATGCTAGCTTCATGCTAATCATGCTAGCTTCATGCTAATCATGTTAGCATCATGCTAATCATGCTAGCATCATGCTAGCTTCATGCTAATCATGCTAGCATCATGCTAATCATGCTAGCATCATACTAGCTTCATGCTAATCATGCTAGCATCATGCTAGCTTTATGCTAATCATGCTATCATCATGCTAGCCTCATGTTAAATTATGCTAGCTTCATGCTAGCTTCATGCTAAATCATGCTAGCTTCATGTTAAATCATGTTCGCTTCATGTTAAATCATGCTAGCTTTATCTTAAATCATGATAGCTTCATGCTAAGTTGTCAAACTCTACTCTCAGACTAGGCTTTCTCAAGCCAACATAAAGTTTGTTCCGACGAACTTTTCTATCTAGTTTTAACTGAAATCACTTTAATTGTTACCGGTTGTTATTGCTTTATCTTATTTTTCAATTAAAAAACAAATTAGACAAAACTTACAAACAGGAAGCGATGTCTACAGATGACATAACCTTGAGTGAAATAAATACACTTGAAATGATACACTCATCCACTTCCTGTTACATTTGAAACTTGAACTTTCTTCCCAGAAATCATTGCAGCACTTGAAGTGAAATATTTTAGTGGCAGCCTTACTACAAAAAAGATTTCTATTGCTCACTGGAGAGTTAAACACAGGACAGGTTTGCTGCCTGATGACAACCAATGTTTCTCACAGGAATAAGTGAACGAAACCTCCTCTTAAATGATAAGAAGTAGGCCTACAACAATCATTCTGAAAGTTGATTGACCTTTAACCACAGAGTAAACTGCAACAACAACTTTCTAGGCGAAAAACTTTAGATGTGATGATAAAGCTAATCTAATAACAAAACATTTATGAGAAGAGCATTTAGTAATATCTTTCTTAGACTTACTGTATAAATCTCACGCATTTAAACATGTGAATGCAGATTTTATTGTAAAGCACACACTAAGCAATTCTGCATTTAAAGTAATCATTGATTCTTCAGATCTTATAGCGCTTGCCTTATTATTTACACTTTAAAATAAAAAAGGTGCTTCTCAAAGCCACAGGAGAACCATTTGGGGCTGATGAATGGATCCAAAAAGAATCAAATTAACTTTAAACTTACCCCTCAAATCTCATTGGTCGATTAGGAGGTTGTCACAGCAATGTTGATTAAGAAACATCTTTTACTTGGTAAACTCAGGAAGGCCGCATAAACAACTGTAGTGAAAACATCCTTACGATAGACTGCCAGAAATAAACTAAATCAAAACTACTGGCTAAGAGGGTGTCACAACAAAGCATTTAAACGAACTAAAAACGCCAGGCGGACGCTAGGTTTTTCCAGCTGAGGGCCTTGGTTGCTTCTTCTGCTTTGTTTATCAGTTGTTGAACGATGTTCTGGTTGTGATATGTGTCCCGCCCCTCCACCACTGTGATGACAAAGATGAGCTGAGGTTTTCACCCAAAATATAATATTTTTCGTCGGGGAAATCCCACCAGCTGTATCACTTTATATTAGGCGTGTCCGACTTCATGCGGCTGACGTCAAGATACCGCGAGAGCGATTCGAGAAATAATACGGAGAAGTATATTTTTTAATCGGTCTCGCGATAGTTTGATGTCAACCGCCTGTCAGTGGCGCATGAAGTCAGACTAAATATAAACTTTCAGAAAGCGTTGCGACTGATCTCAGAACAGGGTTCTGATTTTGTCGCTTTTTTGGGGGCAAACGTAACTGTTATGCGATTGAGAGAAGATTTCAAGTTTCAGCAAACTAAATAGTTCTGTTCCAAAACATCAGTCAACTTTACACTTTTTTTTAACCGCATCCTTTATGGAAACCAGACATGAACAGTCAAATAGAAATTTAACTAAATCCTTATGGTATTCACTGGATCAGGCCCGGATAATGATGTGAACGACTCGCATGAAAGTGCATGTGCACCGAGCCACACACGGTGATCAACTTCCCAAAAATGTGGGATTTAAAATGTTTCCCAAACACAACTGCATGAGGGTTTACATACCGGATTCAGATCCAAGCGTCACGCAGCAGATTGGACTCGTTTAAAACTTCTGTTTGAGTTAGGGTGTAGTTTCATACTGTTGTAAAATGTGACGCTAATTTGTCTTAACAATGCAACCAAGGATTCAGCCTGACGTAAGTCTTTCCATGTTAAACTTCCCATTCCTTGTCTTCCGTGACTAAAACAACACACCCATGAATGGATCCAATATCATAGTTCTGTATTTGTACATAAACATAATTGACCAAGTATTAAATCAAAACATGAGATAATTTGGCTTCCTTCTTATATACATTGGAGTCCAAAATTACAAATCTGGGATTGTAAAGCTAATTTTAAAAAACTTTTGTGATTTAGAAAAATAAAAGATTTAACCCTAATAAGTCCCTTGGGGTCAATCTTACCCCCAAGCCAGTTTTATTTAGTTTAAAAACATGGTTCCCTTCATCTCAGTGGAATAAGATTTTGTGACTTTTTCAGATTATCTGTCAAGATTCATATAAAAAACTGGGCTTGATTCGGTCGTTCTAAAGAGGTGTGAAAAAATTCACCAAAAGATGCCCTTTGGGGTTAAAAATAAAATGAATTTAAATGAATTAAAATGAATGGGAAATGCAAAAAAATTGTTTTTTGTAATTCATCAAATAAAATCAATACATCCAGAAAAAATCTGACATTTTTGACACATTAAGGTAGCCTGGTACTAGAGCACAAATGTTATATAGAAAATACATGCAAAAAAAATACATACAGCCACAGATGCAAAACAAAGATGTAAACTACACACACACACACACACACACACACACACACACACACACACACACACACACACACACACACACACACACACACACACACACAATGTCCTTTCTAATGTTTATATAAACATAAATTCACAAAATGTTTCACTAAAGTATTGATGTTGCGCAGTTGGCCACACACAGTAAAATGAATGGGTCTCTGGGCATCTGCTGGTCAAAATGATTTATTTCCTAAACTGTAACCATAAAACTGTTTTTTTCTAACCACCAAATAGTCGAATTCAACACATAACATCTAGATCAATATCTAAAAACAATTTATATCAAATTTAGATAATTTATATGAATTTTTCATAAAAATTTGATATTTTACAAGCAAGCTTATGGTGTAGTTGAGGAATTGAGTGGTAAACAGGTACAAAAGTACTTAATATCCCCCAAAACACAGCATTAATGTATAGATGGGAAGTAAAAAATGTATATATTTTTTGTAATCACCCTTTTAATTTCTGAGGTCATTTTTACCCACAGGGAACTCTAACGTATACAGGAAAATAGGGGCTTATGAGGGTTAAAGGGATAGTTCACCCAAAGATGAAAATTCTTTCATCACGTGGGCGTCGAAAGCCAACAAAAAGTTGGTGGGTCCAAAACATTTACTGGAGTAACGTTAGACGCCATTTTCTCTTATTCTGGTTCCTCAAAACAAATTGCTTTTTTAGTCTAAAAATGATATTTACCTTGTTTTGTCCTGGTGTGCATGGCAGGCGAAAGTAGTGAAATTTTTTAAAACTCGAAATGGAGTTTAAATTATGTTGTGGACAATAAATGAGGCAAGTGAAAATGGATTTAAGGAAGCAGAAGTATGGAAGTCAAGGCTGTAGCTAAAACATTGAACAGAGTATAATTTATTAGGGCATTCCTCTAGTGAAATGGATGTCAATGACAGTGGACAGACATGTGCTAAATTACAGAAAAAGTAAGTGGGTCCAATATCATTCATCTTAAAAACTCGGTGGGTCTTCACTCTTGTCCCACCCACAAATAATGACGAATATGTGTCATCATTTACTCACCCTGAGTTTCCAAACCTGTATAAAGTCAGAATCAAAACCAAGACCAGAGATTAAGTGTTGAGTCAGAGTCAAAACCGAGACCACATCCAGCTTTAAAGAAAGGAAGTCATCTGGGATGGCATGAAGGGGAGTATATTATGAAATAATTTTTATTATTGGGTCAACTTTTCCTTTAATTTTCAGGAAAGTACAAAGTTTGTCAATTTTTTCATCAAACAGTGTATACAATGAATAATATACAGAAAACTGAACTAATAATAATAATTTAAAAAAGATGATCATGATATTGATCGGAAAATAAAAAACAACAAACAGCATTCAAAAACACACACAAGTGTCTATATTTCGAAAAATCTCACTAGAAACATGGGCAGATGTCAGATATCAAACAGTCTGAATGTGAAATGCTTACACATCACTTCAATATGAGTCAAGCCCTTGAGAGTCTGCTTTGACTCTACAGTTCGGAGTGTTTGTGAGGTTTATGGGGGTTTGATGACGAATGTGTTGTTTGTCTTTGATTTGAACCCTTGTCCTTCTGCTCTCTGTGGCTTTCTTTGGACCCAGTCTTCATTTTAGGACCCCTCTGAGATGCATAACCCGGTGCTTCTTGGTCCATTATTGCCAAAAAGTCATAAAATGGAACTGAAGGGCCCCATTCTTTGTCAGGTATCACACCTATACAGTAAAAGCAGAGTTGTCAAGCTACTGAAAGTTTAAGAAGTCAATAACAATTCTAATGAAATCACTATTCTTTAAAGCACGTAAGATAACGGAAACGATATTCTAAGACATTTCAAACATAGTAAACATCAAGTTCTCAACAGTAAGTAACAATAAAAATATTAGGTTAATATTTAGAAATTAAAAAGTTAACCCAAATGTCAAATTAAACAATTATAGGGTTAATTCTTTATAACTTACTCTACCTTACAGAACAGTGTCAAGTCAGTAATGCATAAACAGTCATGGAACATCACAACATCATCTAGCGGAACTTCGAAGTAAACAACAACCAGGTTGTATAAACACAATTTATAACATGAGACCTGAATTACTGATGCTTAAATACCTGGAAATCTAAAGTGGGGTTTGCTAATGAAAAGTGTCAACTGCTTCCAGATGCCAATGCGAGTGTAAACTGATCTACCACAAGTGCTTACAAGCAGCATGTTACGAAAGAATCGCAAAATAAAGAAAATGTTTAGATTTTTTTAAATGTGTCACCCTTAAGTTGCTACAAACTTGTATACATTTCTTTGTTCTGCTAAACAGAAAGGAAGTTATTGTATTCAAGAGGAAACAGGAGAACCATTGGCTTCCATAGTCTTTGGTTACAAACATTGCCTAAAACATCATCTTTCGTGTTCAGCAGAACAAAGAAATGTATACAGGTTTGCATAAATTTGTAGATTGAGTAAACAATTGAATTTTCATAGCATTACTGTCCGAAATAATAACGTATTTAATCTCAAATCTGCTCTACGTCATGGTTACGGTCACTAATGCACAATAAAGACCTTTAGAAACGTTAACATGCATATCAAAGATTTTATAAGACACCCAACACTGACACCCCGACGCTCAGGTTTCCTCTTAAATCAGTGATGTGTGATGTTTAATGATGTGATATCCTGGTAACACGGACGAGCGTTGTGTAATGGAGTTTCAGGCCACTGTAATGGTTCAGTACACTGACGAAATCCATAGTAACAACATTGTTATTGCACAACTTACCGGAAAAACATTTGGATTCAGACATCTGGATGATTTTCAAAATGGAAGTCGTTAATCTTAAAAATATTTTTGGTGGTGCTCGCTAAAGAAAACATGACTGTCACGTTTCTTTTAAACATTCTTTGTGTGTAACTTGCTCCACCTACAGACATGAATGATGACTAAGTTGGGTGTTCATATAGCTCAACTGATTACGCGGGTTCGATCCTTTATGAACACCCATACTGATAAAATGTATAGATTGAATGCACTGTAACCCTGCTAAAAACATGTGTGACAGAGGTCTTGACCTTCAACTTAGCACCACAGTAACTAAATCAAAGAAGAGCAAAGATGATAGGGGTTGAAACGACATAAGGGTTAGTAAATAACGTCAAGGTTTTCATTTTTGGCTAAACTATCCCTTAAAAGGCACACTCCACTTTTTTAAAATATGCTCATTTTCCAGCTCCCCTAGAGTTAAACATTTGATTCTTACCGTTTTGGAATCCATTCAGATGATCTCCAGGTCTGGCGCTAGCACTTTTAGCATAGCTTAGCATAATCCATTGAATCTGATTAGACCATTAGCATTGCGCTAAAAAATAACCAAATAATTTTTCCTATTTAAAACTTGAATCTTCTGTAGTTACATTGTGTACTAAGACCGACAGAAAATTAAAAGTTGCTAAGCAGATATGCTAGGAACTATACTTTCAAACTGGCGTAATAATCAATGACGACTGCTGTGACATGGCTGCTGCAGGCGTAGTGATATTACGCACTGCCTGAAAATAGTCCCTTGCTATTGAAAGTAACCAAGGGGACTATTTTCGGGCAGTGCATAATATCACTACGCCTGCTGCAGCCATGTTACATTAGCAAAGTCGCTGATTATTACGCCAGTTTGAGAGTATAGTTCCTAGCCATATCTGCCTAGAAAATCAGTAGCGCCTCACTGCAGAACGCGACATCCAGGGGGCGGGGTTGGATTTAGATCCAGGGGCGGAGCTGGATCCCGATCCAGAGATCCCATTGGTCGGCAGTTTTACCACAAGACACGTCATACATGTGTTGCTGCGTTACCAGTTCCGCATTAAGTCGTAATTAAATTAAGTTATTATTTTGACATAAAAACTAACTTTACTTATGACTACAATAAAAGTAGTGCCTTTAGGGTGAAATGTAAGTTTTTTGCTATAATGTTTTGGAGTAAAACATTTCGGGTAAGCCTTCTATGAGTAATCTTACCACATGCATTTTAAGACCTATTAATGGATACAGTATAAATTAAATATGCATAATTATAAAAATATATAGGCTATGGCATGTTTTTTAGAAATTAATAAATTAAATGTTTATCTTGTATGGACTTTGAACTTGTTTTAACGCGTCTTTTCTTACAGCCAGGAAACAGGTTTCCCTCGTAGATGGTTTACTTTTTTATTTGCTAATAAAAGATATCAAATAAATTTGTTTTTATATTTACTCGTATAGGAATAGCTGTGTTATAAGTGGGATAATGTACAAATAAATCCCTTCAGTGATATCAAACTGTCGGGAACATGTCCGTACCTCTCCTTACACCTAACTGTGATACTTTCTAAATTATGAATCTTTCTCAACTATATTATTAATCAAACGTACACTTAAATTGATAAGAGCAAACGTTGGCGACCACAGGTTGCAACTAATTGCGGGCTGCAACAACGCAAATATACTGGTTCATTTGGCGGAACAAAGTATATAAAGTGGGAGGAGTTGGATCTAGATCCAACCCCGCCCCCTGGATGTTGTGTTCCGCAGTGAGGACCATCTCTAGAAAATCGCAAATCTTTATTTTCTGTCGGTCTTAGTACACAATGTAACTACAGAAGATTCAAGTTTTAAATAGGAAAAATATCTAAACTCTTTGGTTTTTTTTGTGTGATGCTAATGGTCTAATCAGATTCAATGAATTGTGCTAAGCTATGCTAAAAGTGCTAGCGCCAGACCCGGAGATCAGCTGAATGGATTCCAAAACAGTAAAAATCAAATGTTTAACTCTAGGGGAGCTGGAAAATGAGCATATTTTTTTTTTAAAAAGTGTCTTTTTAAAACAGCATAGCAATACTTTGTCAAACACCATTTCAATTACATATAATTCAAATGATGTGTTGTATTTCCTCTTCATCTAAATGATGAATGTAATGTAATCTTCCCAAGAATAAAATGCTTCATGCTTCCTTATAAATTACACTTTAACGACGTGGATACAAATTTTCCAAAGCACAAAAGCTGGTTATGACAAGTTACAAAACAAGCTGTAGCCCCCAGAGTCCATCAGAAGGTTTTGGGAAATAAGGGTTACAATTAAAGGATACAGTTTCCTCACAGCTTCATAGGAAGCAGATGGGAGATGCTAAGAAGTGACTATGAAGCCAGCCGAGTGCCCACAAAGGTTAGAGCGGCTCAGACACTATCAGTGCAATGGACCGGAGCGTCTTTAGGGAGATCTTTGTGAGAGCACCATTTGGAAACGGTCTTAACAGAGTTGAGTGCTGGATTTAAGGGATTTGGGGTTTGTTTGTATTACAAGTAACAATGGTGATTCGTATTATGAGGAAAAAGTGTTGAAGAGGTTCTGAATGGACGGGGTGTGATCTCAAGAGCATTTGTGCATGACTATTTGGTGGTGCCAGCTTTTCCACACATCCACGTGATGATTGATTGGGGCCGTTACACGACACTATTTTCAACTAAAAATGGAAAACAGATTATTTTTGCCGTGTTTACACAAGCATGGCATTTTGAAAAATCGAAAACAGGTTTTTTAAAGTGCAAGTTTTTTGAAAACTTAGCATCTCTGTGTAAAAATGCACATTTGTGAAACTGTGATGTCATGCGCATGTGTGTTAACAGGGATCATGTGACTACGCTAACTGCCAGTCTGTCATGGGTAATACATATTCAGTACTTAGTTTTATAAACATAACCTAAGAGAGCCATTATACAGCAGACATTCCCAAACAGTAAATTGTTATATTTTCAGTAAATGCAAGCAATTCCCTTCTAAAAAATCCAGTTAAGACCAGCATAAGCTGGTGAGCTGGTTTTAGCTGGTTTTGCTGGTGTCGAAAGCTGTGGCCGGTTGTATAAAACTTTAAGACTAGTCTTAAAAGTTAGTCATGAATTTTTTTCTTGAAGACTGATCATAACTGTTTTAAGTATGTTACATAGAAAGGTAGATTGGTCTAATTTAAATCCAAATAATAAGACTGATTAGCCCTAACTAATTGCTAGTTAGTCAGAATCATTCTTAAGACGCAGTCTTAACGTCACGGCTATGTTTATGCAACCGGCCACTGGTCTTGCTGTGTTTTGGTCACTTTTTAAGCTGGACTTAGCGGGTCAGGCTGGAAGACCAGTTGACGCACCAGCTTTGCCAGGCTGTGAGGACCAGCTTAAACCAGCTATTGACACCTTATAAACCAGCTACCAGCTTATGCCGGTCTTAGCTGGAATTTTCAGTAGGGATCCCATTTCTAAACAATAATAGTATTTTTTTTATAAAAACACAAACAAAATAATTGTTAAAATGTTTTCTCTGTAAAATGAGCAGAGTGTCAGACAAATTTCGATATTGATTTCAAATGATGAGCTCCAGAAAATACAAAAAGATATTACTGACATCAATCCTGCACCACAATATGAAGCATTATTCATGCCTTCAGCACACACCACTTTAACAAACACCATTATAATGTTTATTAAACTTTCATCTAGTTATGAAAACATGGAAGATTAAGTGATAAACAAGGAAGAGATTTAATATTTATTATTTCGTGTTTAAACACCGTGTCAGCTATGTGCATGTCATAAATTAAATTCTGTCCGTTCCAAGTATGTATATAGCGCTTTCACAATTTTGCATTGTACAATAACAAAGCATCTTTACAGAAAATAAAGGGGAGGTATTGGGATGGGATCTAAATCTGGACAACAGTTTGTTCATTTGTGACATCATTAATTGTTACAGGACACAATCGCTCTGCTCTTTTTCTCACTTCTGTAAGTTGCTTTGAATAAACCCATCTGCTAAATGCCTAAATAAATAAATATATTCCTAAAAAAAATGAAAACTAACCTGCTGGGTATTCATCTCTCTTTTCCACAGCACGCAGCCACTGCAGGATGTTTTCAGCCTTTAGGGGGCGCCCTGGAGGAAACAGAAACACCTCTCCTCCAGCGCTTAACTGTGATATTACCAAAGCTGGAAGTGGAGGTACAAACCCAAGAAACTTCTCCAGGACCGACCTCCCAATGGGTGTCCGACCTCTTCAACAACAAAATTCCACAGGCTTTTATAAACATGGGTTTAACTGTAGTTCAATTGGAAGAGCATTGGGTTAGTTGTTTAATTCCCAGCGATACATCTTTTGCCTTGAATGCACTGTAACACATAAATGTAATGTTTGTAATGTACTTTTATCTGCAGGATGAGATGCACTTACAGATGAATCCAGCAGGGTAAGAAGGAATGCAGCTGTCCTGAGCTTAGCAGATGTTTCATCTCTGCTAAAGATGTTGTACTCTCCGTGCTGTCATACTTTCCAACGAACAGCAATAACAAGGGTTTTCCAAGCTGCAAATGCCAGGGCAGATTCTCCACTGTCAGTTCAGGCTGGGCAAAAAGACAGATCAGTGCATGGGGTAAATCTTAGAAATGCATATAAGGGCTCAGATGCAAACATTCGGTTAGAAACATCATCTCATTTTTGACAGAGGTAACATTTAGCGGCTTTGGCATCTGAACTCTTCATATGAAAATACCATTTTGGAATGCTCCAGATTTCCAATGGGTTTTCCCAGATGATACTATATTGCTCAACTTTTGGTTGTAAAAATCCTTGTTTGATTTAAATTCCCAAAGAAATGGCAATACGTTTCATAGATGTGAATGTTCTGGTTTGTGTTTTTATACGCATTTACTCTACATTACTGGTTTTTAACTCTTTCCACACCATTGGCAAGTTATCTCATCAATTAAGGAAAAACATTTGCATTAAAGGGACAGTAAGTAGGATTTACCTCCACCTAATGCTGAAATTGTATTTTGCATTCAAACAAACAGTGCTCTCTAGCGCCTCGCTTTTCTAAATGCGTGTTGAAACTACGGTAGCCGTTATGAACTCACGGATCTCTGTGTCAGTTTCAGCTGGTTCACATATTCTGAATGAAAACGCATTGTGGAAACACATTGGTAGGCAAGTGCTTTTTGTCCCTCTCTGCTATTATAGTTTATCAATATAGCGGAACGACATGAAAGCCTCCTTGGACTAAGCCGTTCAATGTAAGAAAAGCGAAGGAGGACATATTTATGAATAAAGGCAATGATTTTGATCAATAAAACACTTAAAATCCTACTTACAGTCCCTTTAAAAAAACGTGTTCCTGATGAGGTTTTATGTTAATCTGTAATACCACTAGATGGCGCACTTACTCAATTGATAAAAAAGCTGACGCATAAAAATTATTTACTGATTTTAAACACTGTGTATGTTTTGATAATTGTTCTGAATCTGATCTCTAACAAAATTCCTTCACAAAAATGCAATTATTTCAGCTTTTTGCTAAAAAAATATATATTTTTTTTAAAAAAAATTGATTTTTGAAGAGCTTATATGCAGAGAAAATAATATATGGTTGAAACTTTTTTCCCGTTTTGTTTGATTGTCCCGATTTGATATATTTTCATATACGTGTATATATATTTTGAAGAAACTTTTCCTGGAAGGCATTTTGTGAAACTTTGGTAAAAATCACAAAAAATGTTAGCGGGCAAATTTTCAAAAAAATGGCTGACGGGGAATGAGTTAAATGATGGTCACCCTTTAATGTTGCGTTAGATAACACTCATTTTGTTGTGTTTGTTTATCAGCTGTAATTGTTCAGTGTTGGGGGTAATGCATTACAATTAACGCACATTACGTACTAATATTACTTCTCTGAAGTAATGAGTAAAGCAACGCATTACTTTAAAAAAGTAATGGAAGTTACTTTTCAGTTTAATTAATTTAAAGGTGACATAGAATGATTGAACGGAGTATTTATCCTTTTTCTGTGATGTGACATGTAGACAAACATTTTTTTGTTTGGGTCTGTAATGCCTTAGAAGCTTCCTAAAAACCTCTCTCAGATAGCTCTTTTAGGGTGGGGGATTTTAAACAAGTGGTTTTGCACCTTTTTGGCTCCCCCTAATGGCTTAACTTGCAATCTCATTACTGATTGGCTGACTTTGCTGCCACCTCAAAAAATGTAGCCAATTATTTTAAAGTGGAGGGGCAGTTAGATGCCTGTGATGTCATAAGCATCAGTTTTTCAGATTGGGCCGTTTTCTGGCTGACATTTCTAAAAGTGGAATTTCTATGAGACTGAGATGTTTAGCATGTTTTGCACTTTTTGTTTGTTTGTGAATGTGGGTAGACTACCATTATTCAACAAAGACAAGGTAAAAATGGTTTTTCATTCTCTGTCCCCTTTGATATAAAAATAAAATAATGTACTGAATTAAACTGAACATATTAACGTAGAATTACGCACTCTGTGCATCTCAGCGGGAACAATTTGAGTGAGAAACGGAGATGGCAGGCCAGAGCTTGACATTTTTGCAATCATAAAAAACACCTGCAAGGCCTGAAAGAGTAAGAAAAAGTAATGCAAAAGTTACTTAAAAGTAACGTAAGCATTACTTACCATTAAAAGTAACTAAGTAATGCAATTAGTTACATTTTTGGGGAGTAACTTAATATTGTAATGCATTACTTTTAAAAGTAACTTCCCCAACGATGGTAATGTTTTGGTTAACAAAACGGCACATAACATTTGTTATAACTACAGTTGCAGACACCGTAAACTTCATGTAAAATACTGACGGATGGGCTTGGATCATTCCAATATTGCAAATGCCACCTCCATCAAAAAATGAAATGATATAAACCGAATGATCTTGACACTTATTATATGTTCATCAAATACCTTTGCTTCATATCCGCTTAATCCCAGCCTCAGGCCGTTGAGAAATACTGCTTTGTTGGCGCTAAATGCCAAATCAATTTTTTTTTACAAAGTCCTCGAAGTGGACGGAAGATGCACGCCATGGATCACGTTCAAACTTGTGTCCCTTGTTTGTACTTGGACCTAAATACAACCCAACGTGGCAGTCACATGGACAACAGCACCCACTAATGTGTGCTTCAGTTTCTTCATGTTTACATTCTGAATCTTATTATTTGCAATGTTTCTAGTTGCATATATAGTGATTAAAAAAAAAAAAAAAAATAATTAAATTTAAAAAAAATTTTTTATAGTGAAACTAAAGCCTTGTATCTTATTGGACAGCTGTCTTTCTCACATATGTGGTGAAAAGGCTACATTTCTGCATTTTATGTGAAAGGGTCTGTAGGGATTGTCCCTAGGGGTATCTCTGTGCGAAATTCACACTTTGTGCAAACAGTCCCAGGAGGATTTGTCACTAATGGAGAATTTAAAAGCGTCAAATGCATTCAGAAACATGAATCTTGTTTGAACAATAGAGTGCCATCTAATTGCATAAATAACGAACACAGATCAACTAATGTCCTCCAGCAGAACGCATGCGATTGCTATCTAAAGTACCACGGAGTCTCCATGTAAAACACGGCGCAGCAGACTTGGGTAAATTAGCTTTTACGGCCCTTAAGCAGAAGTTTCAAATAACTTACAAAAGGATCCAAAACTGCTCTCTGGATAAACGAGACGAGGTCTTCTGCTGATGAGGATGGAAGATAATAAGCCTCACGAGAAACTTGAGGGCCACGGGACACCAGTAAAGCCGGCAGGTTCACCGACAGCCCCTCCACCCTAAACACACACAAGCACATTCATCTGATACATTTTCCTTCATCCATGACCGAACAATCCAGACATGTATCATCTTGTTAAGATGCGCTGTATCAGCAAGTCTTGCATGATGCATTACGTCATCAAGATAGTTGCAGTAATATAAGGAACATCTGTCAGATACCATTTCTCTGCCTCTTTGTGTGCAAAAAGGCCAATAATTGTCTCTCCCCTGAGGAGTTTTGCAGCTTCTTCAAATGCAGTAACACCTAAAACATAAAGAGGATGTAATTACCTAGTTGTGTCAGATCTATCAAGTAATATGTAATATATGTGACCCTTTCAGCTAGTGTCATTTCTTTGGGATTTAGTGTTTTGCATAAAATCAATCTGTAAAAAAAACTTGATATATTTAATATTTACTGAGTAAGGTCATGTAAGTGCTAGGATACTACTGTACATTTCAACATTTAATCAAGCCATGAGAAGAAATGGATGCTGAGTCAAGTGTGTACTGTATTCATTATGATCCCATCAAGTGTTCACAGATAAGATAACTTAACTGTTTTTTAATAATGACAGATGACAGACATTGGAAGATCGTTCAACTAGTAATAAACATTAAGGGCCCTATTTTAAAGATCTGAAACGCAAGTGCGAAGCGCAAAGCGCAAGTGACTTTGTGGGCGGATCTTGGGCGCTGTTGCTATTTTCCCGGCGGGAGAAATAACTCTTGCGCCAGGCGCAAATCAATAAGGGGTTGGTCTGAATTAGGTTCATTATTCATAGGTGTGGTTTGGGCGTAACGTCAAATAAACCAATCAGAACACTGTCCAACATTCCCTTTAAACACAAGTGCGCAAGTTCCATGGTGGGTTGCTATTATTATGACGGATTTACCAGGCGCACGCCAGGAGCGGTTCACAGACCGACGTTCTTGTAAGAGCGGTCAAAGACAGAGAAGTTGTTTTGTATAAGGATAGGAGAAACCCGCCCAAATAAGCGTCGGTTAAACAGGCGTGGGAGGAAATAGCCACAATTGTCTCATCAGCTGGCATCCCCAGGACGTTGCGCCGCAAGCGCTAACAATGATATCAGGAGACGGGGGAATCCCAAGCTTGCCAGCATAAATCGGGCACGCCGTTTAACGGGAGGTGGATCTCTACACAGGACCTGACGCCTGCAGAGGACATCGCTGCGTCCACCCTCACCGCTGAAAGCCAAGAAACGCAAGCAGTCCAACCCCAAAGTACACTTACAAATCAAGTTTACATACATTAAGGTTTCTTATGAAAACATTTTAATTATTATTTACATAAAATAAACGTAATACAGCCACACAACAAACTTATGAAAATATTTTAATCGTTATTTGCATGAGAATTTTTTAACGCAGCCACACAATAAATAAAAACTATCACCACAATGCTCACCACAATGATTTCCCTTATCTCATGTGTTAATATTTTTTATTGTAACAATTTATGATTTGCAAAAATAACTGTTGCATCTCTGATTAGATAAGCAAAGTGTGTGCGCGTTGTGCACGCTAGACATTATGGTCAAGCATGCGCCCTTAAAATAGCATAATGAACAACACGCAATGCGCCACTGACTTTAGACTAGTTTTTTCTGGTCAGTGGCGCAATTGTTTTTTGAAACTGTAAAAAATAGCATCAGGGATGGTTTGCGCCGGAACACGCCTATTTTTTTGCGCTGAACCGCCCAGGGAGCGCAAGTTCATTCCCTAGTTTGCCGACGTGCGTCTGTGGAGGGAAAAACCCGCGGTGCGCCGGTGCAAAATACGAATGATACATGCGTCACTGACAAAGTCAATTGCGCTTGGTGCAAGATAGGGCCCTGAATGTAAATAATGGGAGTGATGTCGTGGCCAAAACCTTTGCCGTTTCATCCTGCACATTGTTAAAAAATGTAATGTCATTTTCCCGCTGGTCTATCATAATGTGATTGCTACAGCTGGCGTGCATTTCAGTTTCAGTTAGGACACCTGTGGGGTTACCCTAAAATTAAGATCGTTTTTAGGATGTTTTGTCAAGTCCGGATGCTTCTGAAAACCCCATTTGCTATCTGCAGATAAGATAATGCACTTAGGAAATGTTGTTATGATGTTTAGTATATAATAACATTATTATGGTTACCAGATCTTAATGATACGATCTTTCGGTAATACGCCTCCAGTGTCACATATCTGCGTGTAGAAAAAGTGTTACTTATCAAGCGTAGGTTTTTACCCGCATCGTGTACAGAAGTAAAAAGGCCCAGCACTCTGATCGAAGACAAATCTGCATGTTTTCTATATAAATCTCCCTCTAAAAAGGACAACACCTCAGCCGAAGAGGAGAGAGAGACAGGACCTGAGATTAGACTCCTGTAAATAAAAGAGAAAGAGAATGAGATACCCAGGCAAGCCTGACAGAAGGATGCATGAGCATTAAGCAACTCGGTTATGCATAATAGCCCTTAGAGATTACAGAAAATGCACCCAGGATTTTTCCGGGATCGTTAAGATTTTTGGTTGATTCACACTGCCAACGATTTTCCGGAATCTATGCGTGCATTCACAAACATACCATTAAGACCCCGTAAATCTGCGTGATCTGCGTCACCTGTGACATATGAAATAATTTTACATGATGTAAAGGAGGAGGTCATGCAACGGGGGTCGCATTAATGGCCCATTGCGGTCTCGTTTAGGCAACCATAATAACTAGCAACCAAGCTGTCAAAATACAGTATTAGGTAAATTGGCAGTGGGCAGGATCACACAAACCAAAACAAAAACATTTCAAGCAACCAGTAAGGCACATTTCAAAAATAACTGACTAAATCATTTTTTTTAGAGAAAAAGATATGTGAACTTGGCATGTTTCCAAAATATCTACAGATATAGATAGTATTTCTTATTTAGTAAAGTCAAAATCTTACATATATCTTCTTTAAGCTTATATTGCCCTTAATAACCTTTTTTCTAAAGTCACGTGACAGAACTGACGTGGCTGACGTGTTATCTGGTGCGCCCCAGCTGTTTTTTTTTTTGTGCGCCTGGGCTTTGTTTGCAGTCGGAGGGAGACACACGCTGTCAGTAAAAAAAAAAAAATTTGCAAACATGTCTGAGGATAACACGTCATCCGCGTCACTGCAATCACGTGACTTTAGTCTCGCGCATGCGCTTCACAACCGACGCGAAAAAAGATGACAATATCTGAATAAAGTCGTAATTTTTGTTATTTTTGGACCAAAATGTATTTTCGATGCTTTAACATATTCTAACTAACCCACACTGATGTCACATGGACTACTTTGATGTGTTTTTATTACCTTTCTGGACATGGACCGTATACAGTATGTAGATTTTCAATGAAGGGTCAACAAGCTCTCGGACTAAATATAAAACATCTTAAACTGTGTTCCGAAGATGAACGGAGGTCTTACGAGTTTGGAACGACATGAGGGTCTTAAATAACATTATTTTCATTATTGGGTGAACTATCCCTTTAACTATTTCCTCGCCATAAACAAGTTAACTCGTCAATTAAAGGGATAGTTCGGCCAAAAATGATATTAAACCCATGATTTACTCACCCTCAAGCTGTCCGAGTTGCATATGTCCATCGTTTTTCAGACAAACACATTTTCGGATATTTTAGAAAATGTTTTAGATCTTTCAGTTGATTAAATGTAATGTTACGGGGTCCACGACCTTCAAGTCCAAAAAAAGTGAATCCATCCTTCACAAAATAAATCGAAACGGCTCCAGGATGATAAACAAAGGTCTTCTGAGGGTAATCCGCACGGTGTTGTTGTAGAAATATCCATATTTAAAACTTCACATTTTCTAAAATATCCAAAAATGTGTTTGTCTGAAAAACGATGGACATATGCAACTCGAACCGCTTGAGGGTGAGTAAATCATGGGTTTAATATCATTTTTGGCCGAACTATCCCTTTAAGAAAAACGGTTCCCTGTCAAAGATGAGTTTTACGGCAATCCGTAATACCGCTATTATCCACAAGGTGGTCTTAAATAACATTATTTTCATTATTGGGTGAACTATCCCTTTAACTATTTCCTCGCCATAAACAAGTTAACTCGTCAATTAAAGGGATAGTTCGGCCAAAAATGATATTAAACCCATGATTTACTCACCCTCAAGCTGTCCGAGTTGCATATGTCCATCGTTTTTCAGACAAACACATTTTCGGATATTTTAGAAAATGTTTTAGATCTTTCAGTTGATTAAATGTAATGTTACGGGGTCCACGACCTTCAAGTCCAAAAAAAGTGAATCCATCCTTCACAAAATAAATCGAAACGGCTCCAGGATGATAAATAAAGGTCTTCTGAGGGTAATCCGCACGGTGTTGTTGTAGAAATATCCATATTTAAAACTTTACATTTTCTAAAATATCCAAAAATGTGTTTGTCTGAAAAACGATGGACATATGCAACTCGAACAGCTTGAGGGTGAGTAAATCATGGGTTTAATATCATTTTTGGCCGAACTATCCCTTTAAGAAAAACGGTTCCCTGTCAAAGATGAGTTTTACGGCAATCCGTAATACCGCTATTATCCACAAGGTGGCGCTCAGCTTTTTGCTTAAAATTTTGTATTTTTGAAGAAAAAAAACTATCCATATTTCAGAGGTGATAAAACGAGAGCAAATGAAGATAGGATGACACTTTTTTTGAAAGCAGAGGGTTCATTTAATTTGAAATATTTTATGTTTATATATTTAAAGAAGAAACATTTCTGGAAGGTATTAAACTTTTAAACCTGGTGCTGACCATTTTTTTTTAAACGCTGACGGGGAAAGAGTTAAGGTGCGGTATAATTGTAATTGGATTTGCTACCTACGTCACAAAACAGGCAAAATCAAAATGACCTATTTTTTCACATGTTCGCAGAGAATGGTTTACCAAAACAAAGTCACTGGGTTTAATTTTTTCCCGTTTTCTAGTTTGATACAAGCACTGGGGACCCAATTATAGCACTTAAACATGGAAAAGTCAGATTTTGACGCTAAGACCCCTTTAATGCTGGCTTTTAGGATGGGAATCAAGGTTGTGTGTTTTACTTACACCAAAGAGTAAACATCTGTTAATTGATGGTGCTCTATAGATAAGAAACCACAAACAACTTTACCCCATACATAAGTATATATAGAAGCAGGTTAGAGTAGAGTCACATCCTGAAGAAGCACTTTGCTCTTGCACGCTTCAATCATCGAACCTTTAATTTAACCCAGTGACAGCCTGGTTTCAGGTTAACGCTGAGTGACAGCGGCTAAATAATACCCAAAGGATTTGACCTTGTGTGCCTACAGGGCACTCGGTACTCACAGCAGTATGAACTTCTGTAGGCTGTTGGTTCCCAGCATGCCTCTGTAGACCTGAGAGGCCTCTATGGGCCGGTAGATCATAATAATGGGGAAGGAAGTGACATTCTGATCACTGCAGATATCTGTCCATTCACCACAATCTACCGCTGCTAACACCAACCCATTGACATCTGAGAGAGAGATAAAAGAGACTTTGTGTTTAGTATTTGCTGATATAGACAACAGCATACAGCGGCCCTGAAAATGCATTTGCAAACACAGCACATTTTTTAAATGTCATGGTATTATTAGATAACAAAATATCAAACCGAGTGAAATTTCCCTTTATGTATATAGCACAAACACACTTTATAAGCAGTTTTTATTGTTAGAGATTGTTTTTAAATTGTAAAACTGTAATTATACATTCTAAAATAAAAGACAAAGGAACCAACTTCTAGTTGTAAATGTTACCTTATGACCTTAATTAAACTAATAACTTCCATGAACTTAACAAATGAACTAGTTAATATAATAAACATGCAAAAGTTAAAAGTTCCAGCATAATTTGTCTGCTGATGCTTCTTACTTAGATAATTTGTATTAAATCAAATGAAATGCACACATTTTAAGTATCAATATACTTTTCTGGGCCACTAAAGCAAAGATATTAATAATGGGGGATCTTTGTAATATTAGCGATATATAAAGCAAAAGGTTAAAAATAAATAAATCTGTAATGTTTGAGTAAATACCTTCAAGTGCATCAGCCACTTCGATGTATGTATGCATGAAAGCCATGCACACAGCATCCCCTAGTGGACAAAAGTGACAATTACAAAACTAATTCTTAAATCCTCATTCCTACAGGAAAAAAAATAGTGTTAAAAAGTAAATCTCACATTTATAATAAAACAGCACCACCGTGATTTTATTTTGTGTGACTGCAGATTGAAATGAGTCTGATGTGAGCTCTGTAACAGACTCCAGATCCAACATAACATCTCGGTCTCTGTACAGAGACTCGGACACCTCATCATCAAGGATATCTAAAATTCAAGGAAAAACAAAATAAAGATCTTCACAGTAAATATGGCACACTGTATTATCTAAACACAAAACTAGTCAGAGTTACATCTAAAATTCACAGGCCTGAGGCAACATTTTAATTGGTGGGCTTCCTCTCCCATGGGTCCAATAAGAAGCCTGTACCATATGAAATAGACGTTCTTAACCTTAGCATGCAGAAGGGGTCATGGGAAATCTTAACAAACAGTAGTTAATTTAGTTATAGAAATTTTAAAATTTTTATGAAGGCATACATTTATCAGCCCATGTATTTATGGAAATGAAAGCCCCTACAGTCGTAAGCAATGTTTGGTTAGGTGGCATCCTACCGAGGTCGGACAAATGTTCCTCATTATTTTCTTCTTCATCTTCTATCATCTTGTTTTCTTGTATAAGTTCTTCTTTAAAATGTTTCACAATCTCTTCGGCACTATTCACAGTAATGTATTTCACATCCTGTTGAAAAAAATTCCCTCTTAAAGACTGATTTTCTTGATTTTTTATCATTTTAAAAGGATAGTTTAAGGCACACAAGGCAAGTCTGAGTATTATTTGTCTACTAGCTCCCCCTAGTGTCTGGGAGTAAATGCGTTCTATATCTAAGACTATACGAGACTGAAGGACACCGGGTCGGATACAGCGAACTTGCAAGTGGGGTATTCTTCCTACAGACGGTAGAGGCGGGCGAGAGAGTCTTCATTCGTCATGTAATGAGTCATTTAACCATATACCGACTTACGAAGATGATTTATTAACATAAAAATGCTGCCTTGTGTCCCTTTAACGGAAAAATTTTAATTCTGTCAAAATGCACTAACCCTCAAGTTTTTTTCCGACTTTTATAAATTTCTTTGTTCTGCTGAATACAAATGAAGACATTTAGAAAAATTTTGTAACCAAACATGGAACTGGGGCACCATTGACTTACATAGTACTATTTTTCCTACAATGGAAGTCAATGGTGCCTCTGATCTGCTTTGTTAGAAATATTTTTCTAAATATCTTACATTTGTGTTCAGCAAAAAAATATCTGAAAAAACTTAAAGGGGACATTTCACAAAACTTTTTAAACAATGTAAAATAAATCTTTGGTGTCCCCAGAGAACATACGTGAAGTTTTAGCTTTAAATACCATATAGATAATTTATTATAGCATGTTAAAAATGCCACTTTGTAGGTGTAAACAAAGATTTGCTGTTTTTTGGGTCCTTTTAAATGCAGATGAGCTGATCTCTGCACTAAATGCCAGTACTGTGGTTGGATAGTACAGATTAAGGGGTGCTATTAGCCCCTACTGACATCACAAGGGGAGGCAGATTGGAATAAAAAAAAAATTTTTCAGAGAACGGTTTACCAAAACTAAGTTACTGGGATGATCTTTTTTACATGTTCTAGGTTGATAGAAGCACTGGGGACCCAATTATAGCACTTAAACATGGAAAAATTCAGATTTTCATGAAATGTCCCCTTTAAAGGAATAGTTCACTTTTAAATGAAAATTCTGTCATCATTTACTCGTCCTCATGTTGTTCTAAATCTGTATGAATTTCTTTTTTCTGATGAACACAAAAGAAGATATTTTGAGAAATTATGGAAAACACATAGCAGTAAGTGACCATAGACTTCCATAGTAGGAAAAAAATATTTTGGAAGTATTGTGATAAAAGACTAAGAAAATGTTTTGATAAATGATGGTATGGTCACTTACTGTTGTGTGTTTACCATAATTTCTCAAAATATCTTGTTTTGTGTTCATCAGAAAAAAAGAAATTTTTTAGAACAACATGAGGATGAGTAAATGATGACAGAATTTTCATTTTAAAGTGAACTATCCCTTTAAAGGGGGAGCAAATGATGACAGAATTTTAATTATTCATTTATTCACTATCATGTTGTTACAAACCTGTATAAATTTCTTTGTTCTAAATTAACATAACCGATCAGAGGCACCATTGACATCCATAGTAGGATAAAAGAATGCTACGGAAGTCAATGGGGCCTACACTCTAAAAAAACAAACGGTGCTATATAGCACCAAAACAATTGCTTTGGATCGTAACGATAGAAGAACCATTTTAGTGCCATATAGCACCGGTGAAGAACCAGTGAAGCACCAGTGAAGCACCAGTGAAGCACCAGTGTAGAACCATATAGGGGCCATATAGCACCACATATGGTTCTACATAGCACTATATGGTTCTACACAGGTGCTTCACTGGTGCTTCACTGGTGCTTCACTGGTTCTTCACCGGTGCTATATGGCACTAAAAATGGTTCTTCTATCGTTACGATCCAAAGCAACTGTTTTGGTGCTATATAGCACCGTTTGTTTTTTAGAGTGTATGATCAGTTTGGTTCCTCAAAATATCTTCCTTTATGTTAATCAGTACAAAGAAATGTATACAGGTTTTGTAAAAACAAAGTGGGTAAACTATCCCTTTAAAAATGTTCTAAAATTGAACTGACCTCCTGTGGAAGCTGGTAGGCAGCATTGTATTGCAATGGAGTTTTAACATTAGCACTGTCCCTAAAAAACAAAAGAGAAAAAGCCAGAAATTATCTAATTATTAGATAGATAGAAACAGTGTTTAAATGCAGTTTCTATCATCATCACTAATTCATCAGTACCGATGAACGAGCACAACGCCGACCTCTCCGCGGAGCTGCAGGGCCACAGTTTGAGCGGTGACCCCGTCCAGGTGCTTAGTTTGGGGCTGAGAGAACAGATAGAGCACGGGAACACTGAGATGGTTATGAATCACGTTTACCTCAGAAGGGTCAGCAGTTGTCTCTGTCTGTCATAAAAACAAGCTCCGAATTAGCCTACGTCACAAAACAGAGCGATATGGCTCTTAAAATGCCGATACGGATGATGTTTGGGAAACATTCTCACAACGAGTGGTGCCTCCATCAGCTGGAGGAATGTGTGTATGTTGATGGTGTCGAGTGGTTTCCTCATGGGAGTGCACGGGCAGCGATCTATCTGGTTGGAGACATCTTTACAGTGCATAAACCAAAGACGTGTTTGGGAAGAGGAGAGATCATCAACCCTGTAAATAAATAGAAACCCAAGATTAAGACAATGAAGAGCTTTAAGAATTAATTTTAGTTTATGTTTAGACCAAAATACAGCCGTAATGGAATGCAGGTCAAATATCCAAACACATCGCTAACTTATTTACAGCATTATAAGAGAGGCTTTGTTTTAAACAGGCTTTCAAAATACATCGTCAGTCAACTAAATGTAAAATTCACCCCATGTGTTTCAAGATCGGTGCTCCAGTCGTCTGAACAAACTGATATTTGCTCCCATACACAAACGCTGCCTCCATTAAAGCCCGGTGCTCTATTTAAACAAAAGAAAAAGATGAATGCTCATAACCAAAACTTTTAAACAGACTTTAATGAAAAAGGATCTGAAAAATCCCACCTGGAAGCCCAAGTACTGGTATGTGACCAACCACAACATCTCTCATTTGTTTGGCTGCGTTCTCCACCAGCAGAAGCTCAGATGGTGTGTGGACATACCGCACCTCATTAAACAGAACAGTGCTGAATGAAGAGCAGGTGAAAAGTCATAAAGGTCAAGATATTTAAGAAATACTTTAAGGAAACAATGTAGGTGAAACTCACAACAGAACGTGAGAAACAATTGCATTGACGTCAAACACCGTATCAATGTCAAAGCTCCTTAGAACCTCAGAACCTCTGGAAAAATAAGCCATGTGGTCATGATGCTGCAAGAGGTGGAAGCGTAATACAGACATTTTCATAATACAGACTTGTACCTGAATAAATATGCCTTTGTCATCAGCTTTTCATCTGTGCAGTAAGAGGCTATAGCTTCCTTTGAACAGTTCACCTGTAAAAGCAGTCAGCTTTTATATTAATATTTAAATTAATAAAAAATAAAAATAAACCTATAAAGGAACCTTACATGTGTGCAAAGGACCCCCTGATTATAACATTGATTCTTTTTCTTCATGAAAATTTTATTAATTTCCAACAGAATTAGCACTTTTCTTAGTGGGACATGTTTTTGCCAAAGTTTCAAGAATAAGTGTTAAATTTATTTTTGTTCATATCTTTAATATTGTTTGAATAAGAAACAAACAAAATTCGACTTTGATGCTCATATCTCAGAATTTGATTTTGAAACTGTATATGCTTATTACAGACTGTGTTACATTTAAATAAATGTTTTGTCATAATTGTGCTGCTTTTTCTCACATATTTAGACATTTGTATCCATTTATAATTGAACTATTGTTAGATAGTGGATACCGGTCTATTATAAACAGATATATAAACAATTCCACTTCAAGTATATAGACAAAATAGTATTGAAATATTTGCATGCAAATATAATTTTTAGCAAGTGTTACAACTAACCCACTGCCTGTTACAAATAACTCCAACTATGGGGTAAATTGTAACGTTTGCACTTCTGTCACATTTTGTGTAATTGTCCAATAATGGTAAGTACTAGAAACAAACTTCAAATGTTCATTTGAAGCAGAGATGTGTGTGTTGCTTGTGTAAAAATATAATAAATCCAACTCAAATTTTTTTTGAATGACTGAGCCAAAACCAAAAAGCGTTAGGTTGTGCCCCACTCTCCCCTATTAATTACCTTTGCAACAGATATCCCATAGTCCTCCAGGGCATCTGCAGACATCTCCAGCTGATCCAGGAACTGTTTAATGGTTGGATTGACTGCATGTATAAATGAATGACATTTGACATTGATTCAGTCCATCAGATTCATCACAAACAGATGTGCTCAACATTTCTCCCACTCACCATCATTTCCAAAGTAAATGAAGGATGTTTTTCCCATGTTCATCCTCTCCATGAAGCTCTGGCCGGAATCTTCTATCAGTTTGGAGGTGTTGGAGGAAGAACATTGCACGGCTGTTATGCAAAACAGAAATGCAACTAAACATATGATGCACATTGTGCTTTGTTAAACACGTTGTATGACATCTATTTATATAACTGTATATCTCTGTTTCCAGTCATAAACGCTGTTAATATTCCAAGAAAACAATCTGTATCAAAGCCGCTCGCCTGTGCTGTGCTATTGAATACAAAAGCCATAGTTTAATATTAAATTGTGCATGTAAGTTTTATCTCACTCTATAAAACAATAAATTACGATCTTTCAGCTAAGTAAATCAGGTTAATTATTTCATTCCAATCTACTCCAACGCTAACTTCTTGCAAACACACACAAACACACATGCGCGTACAATGGCCAATCAAATTGCTGGAATTTCAAAGCGTACGCTGAACACCAATCAGGTAGGCCAGAACGCAAAATCTGCACCAATGAGAGATCAAAAAACAAGAGGCGAGGCACGTTTAAAGGCAAACGATTGGTTTATGAACATAATGGGCGGGCATATAGTGCTCATCGGCCAACGTCCTTGAAGAAACTGCCATTCCGACTCAAACGTAATTGGATTATTCCATTCGCGACCATTCAATTAAGAGCCAACATGGCGACGCAAGTGTGTCAGTTTCCAGCCTCTTCTCATTGGTCAGTGGGCGGAGCCCGAGCAGCAGCTGATCGTTCCCTACATTTGATCGCTTTTTTTCCAGAGTTGCTTTTCTTTGCTCGGAGGAAGCTGTCTTGCAGAGATTTGGGGTCTCTGTTTGTTTTTTACTTGTTTGTTTATCACATCCTGCAGAGTGAACAGAATTTGTTTTTATCCGCTCATCCGGTACGATACCAACTTAGAAGAGTCCGTATAATTAATGTCTAACTAACGTAAATGTCATTTGCAATTAAGTTTGGCGTTTTTCAAATTTGTATTCATTTCAAAACGTCTACATGAAAAGTTTAGGGCAGTTATATCACACGACAGGGAAACGGTAGTGCGTTTTGGAGAAGTCGCGCGCATCCCGTCGATATGTTGTTTTTTCTTGAAAACCAGGTCAGTGTCTGGACGGACCCATCATCAACATCATCACCCGAACAGA